>NW_019524831.1:531334-610788 GCF_002814215.2 Seriola lalandi dorsalis | reverse complement strand
ACATAGTATAGTAAGGCATAGAAATGTCATTATAAAGTAAGGTATAAAAATGTCATGAAAACAACATAGTATTGTAAGGCACAAAAAGTCATAAAAATGACAAAGTATAGTAAGGCATAGAAATGTCATAATCAAGTAAGGTATAAAAAGTCATAAAACCTACATAGTATAGTAAGGCATAAAAATGTCATAGTATAGTAAGGCATAAGAAGTCATAAAAATGACAGTATAGTAAGGCAAAAAAGTCATAAAAATGACATAGTATATTAAGGCAAAAAAAGTCATAAAAACGACATAGTATAGTAAGGTATACAATGTTTTGAAAACAAAATAATATAGTAAGGCATTCAATGTCATGAAAACAACATAGTATAGTAGGGCATAAATTGTCATAGTATAGTAAGGCATAAAAATGTCATAGTATAGTAAGGCAAAAAAATTCATAAAAACGACATAGTATATTAAGGCACAAAAAGTCATAAAAACAACATAGCATAGTAAGTCACAAAAAGTCGTAAAAACGACATAGCATAGTAAGGCACAAAAAGTCATAAAAACAACATAGCATAGTAAGGCACAAAAAGTCATAAAAACGAGGTAGTATAGTAAGACACAAAAAGTCATAAAATCGACATAGTATAGTAAGGCACAAAAAGTCATAAAAATGACAAAGTATAGTAAGGCATAGAAATGTCATAATCAAGTAAGGTATAAAAAGTCATAAAACCTACATAGTATAGTAAGGCAAAAAAAACGACATAGTATAGTGAGGCACAAAAAGTCATAAAAACGACATATATAGTAAGGCACAAAAAGTCATAAAAATGACATAGTATAGTAAGGCACAAAAAGTCATAAAAATGACATTGTATAGTAAGGCACAAAAAGTCATAAAAATGACATAGTATAGTAAGGCAAAAAAATGTCATAGTATAGTAAGGCACAAAAAGTAAGGTATAAAAAGTCATAAAACCTACATAGTATAGTAAGGCATAAAAATGTCATAGTATAGTAAGGCATAAGAAGTCATAAAAATGACATAGTATAGTAAGGCAAAAAAATGTCATAGTATAGTAAGGCAAAAAAAAGTGATAAAAACGACATAGTATAGTAAGGCAAAAAAAAGTCATAAAAATGACATAGTATAGTAAGGCAAAAAAATGTCATAGTATAGTAAGGCAAAAAAATTCATAAAAACGACATAGTATAGTAAGGCATAAGAAGTCATAAAAATGACATAGTATAGTAAGGCAAAGAAATGTCATAGTAAAGTAATGTATAAAAATGTCATGAAAACAACATAGTATTGTAAGGCAAAAAAAGTCACAAAAATGACAAAGTATAGTAAGTTATAGAAATGTCATAGTCAAGTAAGGTATAAAAAGTCATAAAACCTACATAGTATAGTAAGGTATAAAAATGTCATAGTATAGTAAGGCACAAAAAGTCTTAAAAACGACATAGCATTGTAAGGCACAAAAAGTCATAAAAATGACATAGTATACCAAGGCAAAAAAAGTCATAAAAATGACATAATATAGTAAGGCATACAATGTTATGAAAACAACATAGTATAGTAGGGCATAAATTGTCATAGTATAGTAAGGCATAAAAATGTCATAATATAGTAAGGCAAAAAAATTCAGAAAAACTACATAGTATAGTAAGGCACAAAAAGTCATAAAAAACAACATAGTATAGTAAGGCATAAAAATGTCATAGTATAGTAAGGTACAAAAAGTCACAAAAACGACATAGTATAGTAAGGCATACAATGTCATGCAAACAACTGTTTAGTTAGCCATTAAAAGTCATAAAAACGACATAGTACAGTAAGGCATTAAAAGTCATAAAAACGTTATCACATAGTAAGGCATGAAAAGGTAAAACATAGTATAGTAGGCCATAAAAACATCATAATATAGTAAGGCATAAAAAGTAAAAAATGACATAGTATAGTAAGACATAAAAAGTGACAAAAACAACATAGTATAGTGTGGCATGAACTGTCATAAAAACATCATAGTATAGTTAGGCATAAAGACTTCATAGTATAGTAAGGCATTAAATCATCATAAAAATGTCATTGTATAGTAAGGCATAGAAAATCGTAAAAACGTCATAGTATATTAAGGCAAAAAAGTTATTAAAAAATCATCGTATAGTAAGGCATGAAAATGTACAACTTAGTATAGTAAGGTATAAAAACATCATAATATAGTAAAGCATAAAAATACTAAAAAACGAATTAGTATGGTAAGGCATACCATCCATATGCAAACCTACGCCCTTGGTGCTTGCAGTTCTAACCAAGCAGCTAAATGTCCAACAGATTACATCCTTGTCGTATGTTTAGCTTTATAGTAAACTCTGTATATCCTTCAGCTCATCCTTACCTATCCTTCTATTTAACTACACTACAGCCCTGATTATTAACAATATCTCTAAATTGTTTTAATATTTCTCACTAGTTTTTTCAAATTGGATCTAAATTGAATCAAACTTTTCCCAACTCAGAAATTACTATTGGTGCAAGTGGATGGATTTATTTTTTATTTTTGCATTTGACTTCATAGCAAGTACGATGATAAAGCATCTTATATTTTAACACACACTATATCTACTTTGTAGTTGTCCAAACCTCAGAAGGTGTTGATCCCAGAGCGCTATGTGGATTCAGAGCCTGAGGAGCCCCTCAGTCCCCAGGAGGTGGAGGAGCGTCATCGTAAGGTGGAGCGCATCAAGACCATCTTGGCAAAATCCAGGTAAATAAAGTAGTAGTATTAGTATACTAATAGTCTTAGCATTAGTATGAAATAATACGGATTCTCCATTTGAAATGTGTGTGGCTGATCCAAAACAAATTCTGGGGTGGCAGGAGTCTTGTGGTCACAACCAGTTCACCCCACTCAGATTTAAGTTTTATGTGGCAAGATATACCCTCACAGCAATTCCTGCAGCATCATATTATTAACATTCATCTATCTATGTGCATGGGGCAGTGTGCAAAACCTAGGACCAGCGGTCTCTGTGGATAAACCTGAGGTGGGGCTGGTGGCATTGGACTCAGCTCTGCAGGAGCAGGAGAGGATCATCACCATGTCCTACGCTCTCGCCTCAGAGGCTTCTCTCAAGAGCAAACTAGTGGCAGGTTGGTCATTCATATCATTTTAAATTATTTTTTTATTTGTGTCAGCCTGTAGGTTGCTGTTGGTTATACATCTTAGCTTTATAAAGGAGTATAAAAATCATTATTCCACAGGAAAACTTATAGAAATAATTACTGTATCTGCCAAAAAAAAAAAAAAACATACCAGTGCTGACAATTTCAGTAAAATTTCTCCCGGCATCAAATTGAGATCTTTTGATTGAAGAAGGGATAAAGAGAGGGAAGCAGTCTTTCAAGAAAGCTGGATTGATGGAGTGTAGATGAGGAGGGCGTAAGGTGCAGAGTCAGGCAATAAGGCTGTTCATTTCCTAATAACTGAACATTATTCCTTATTAGGAGCTCAGATAGTCTCTAATTGCAATCCGTGTAGAATCTTTCAGACAGGGGAGGAATCGCTTGATGAGGCCATTTTGTGTGCTGATCAATGACCCAACTCTACTCTCCTTCTGCATACCATTGCTGCTGCTTTGAACATATCTCTGAACCTGCATAAAAGCCACTGCACTCACTTTTCATCTCTTTCATACTCTACAGCAGGCAGGCAAGTTCATTTTCACTGTAGCTGCAGCAGATTGTCAGTCTGTCTGCCTCGCACACACACACTCACAGACACGCACACACTGACACATATGCACACATATACCTGTCACACACAGTAACACTCAAGCTGTCAGTGTGTGTGGAAGCTTAATATGCACAGTGAGGCAAAGTCAACAATTATAACATTATTTCTAGCATAGAGAAATGTCAGAGAATATAACTGGTGGCATCTTGTCAGTGGAGACTGAATCAATGACTTTCTCTCCCTTTGGTGTTAAAGTAAGGTATGCTGGTGCACTTTCAAATCCCTGAATTAAAAGAAAGAGAGTCTTTTTCACTGTATTATGCATTTGGCATAAAAGCAGGAATATTCAGCGCTACAATTAAGTGCAGTATATATTAAAAAATGTGTTTCTGATTATTGAATGTGTTATTTTGAATAGTTAAAATAATGTGGTATTTTGTAATTAGTTATTGGAAATATTTATTGTAAAGAATCTAACTTTGTGCTGGAAAAATTATTTACAAAACTTCCTGGTGTAGTGCCTCTTCAACTATTTATTGTTTTTTTTTCTTTTAAGCTGATGAAATGTTCAGATGATGAAAGATAAAGCACACACCACAGCACTGTGTACAGACCACAATAAGCCTCAAATGCTTGTTGCTGGAGGAGATATTAACTACAGACATTACCATCCTAATGACTTCTATTTCTTTTCAAATACCTTTAAATCATTAGCTGTTTGGGATTCAGGTTACCTCAAATCATGCTGATATCTTAAAATCTACATAACCAACTGAAACCTGGTAAAAACAAAAGCCCATAAAGATGATGCTGATGAACCTATTTGAAATGTTCTGCATCTACATTCATGGATCTTTTCACGTTCCTGAGTAAGGGCGGGGCATCTTTATTGACGGAAAGTCAAATTGCAGTTATTTCAAGTTTTCTACACACACACACACACACACACACACACACACACACACACACACACACACACACACATTCCCATCTGGTTATTTCAACAGTGACTTTTCAAAACCAATATACAGTGATATTAGATTTTATCCATGTAGCCCACCAACAGTGCCATTAGTATGCAGAGCACAGGAAGTGTAACTGTAGTTGACAGAGCTTAATCACTCTCATAGTTGTGTGTCCTTCCAGAAAACATTGTGTGGTTCTCAACCAGTTCCAGCCTTCAGTGTGGCCTTGAAACTGTCCCAGAACTGGCCACTTGACTAACAAACAATGTTGTTTTCTCCCTCTCTCTTTTCCCTCTGTCCTCTCCTCATAGTTCCACCACAGGCTAACATCCCCACTGTTCCTCCCCCTCCCCCTCCTCCGCCTCCTCCGCCTCCTCCACCACCACTACCACCTCCTCCTCCTCCTCCTCCTCCTCCTCCTCTTCCTCCTGTATCTCCTCCTGTATCTCTGGCACCTCCCTCTCCTCTAAGCAACGGAATACACTACACGTTTGTCTAATTTGAGACACAAAGTAAGGCCTAACTGCATGTTTTATGGCGCTAATGTTTTCCAAGCCACACTAATTCTTTCTAACAAGGGGCTCCTGTGTGCTTTGCACCTCACTCAATGCTTACTGCTCTGTTGTGATTGTAGGAAACACATCTTGTCTAGGTTAGGGAAGCCCTGCCTCTGCTCCCATTATAATCAAAACAAACATCTGCAGGCAGTCCGCTCATCCCACTGTGATAATTGTGTGTAAATTGTTTTTTTTTTTTCTTTTTTGTACCACTGCCAAAATATTTATGTATGGTTGAGGAAAGAAAAGGCTGAAAGGAACATGACTGTTTGTAGCATTGTGTATAATTAACAAAAGAGACACCTTTTGATTTAGCACCTTGACAGTTCAGTAGTCAGCACAGCTGCATTCCACGGCACCAATTAGCTCCCCATCTGTAGCCTGGCAGCAATAAGCCAGAAAAGAAAAAAAAAACAGTAGATACCACTGTTGTTACTGTAAACACAGAGAGAAGGCTGGTGTTGTTTTACTGCCTTATTAAAAAAAACTTCCATCCAGCAGCCAGAACTGACAAATATTTGATTACTAAATTTTATTTCAGAATTTTTAGTGGCTTTGATTTATATGTTAATTAGCCTTCCTTGAACAAATAGGTATGAAATAAATAGCTGGATGGAGATTTTTTTTAAAGTTGCCATACATAGCCACATATACATAGAACAATCAGATGTTGATAAATGAACACTATAATGCATGTCACAAGAAGTAAAAGCATGAACTGCCCTCTTGTCAGCCTGGCATCAATTGAATGTGATTATTATTCTCACATTATTATTATACTTATTATTAACTGTATAAGGAATCTTTATTCCTTGAGAACTTGTGTGACTGCTTGCTTTTTCCATTTATTGTTGTTCTGTGTGTGATACTTATTTTGCCCAAACTTTTTTTTTTTTTTTCTTGTAGCTCTCTCACCTCATGTTCAGGTCTGCCGTTAGAGGTGGGCTGTGATGTGTAGTTGGTTTGTAAAAGTTGCTCTGCCACTTTGGCAGCTTTGTGATCAAAATGACATTCACGATCTACTAATTGGATTTACTTTCAGTATGAAAAGTACAGAACTACAGCAGAGATCACATTGCTGTGCTGTGTCTGCAGAACTGTTCACCAAACAGTAGTAGTGCAACATTCACCGAAGTGCTGTAGCAGTGATACACTGCGGAAAATTCAATTGTTTTCACTGACAATTTGCACATTGAGGAAGTGTTCACTCATTCTTATATTTATTAATTATATGGGTTTCACATCTGTGTGGCAGCTGTTTTTGCAGTGCATGTGATAATATCCTTAATGATTGTCCTCCAGTGTCTCTTTTAGTAATGCGCATATTATCATAATTGGTAGGCATCTAAATTTAGGGCACAGGCTTATTTGACTAATACATACTCTATTTGGTTAATTTTAGAGTTTAAAATCAAAACTAACTCTAAAAATAACCTAAAGACAGTAAGAGCCAGGAGAAGTATTGTTTTTAGGATTCATTCATTTGAGGAAAGAAAGAAAAAACTCTAGTATGATCTGATTTTGATTAATTCTGCTGTCATGCTTATCGTGTTCGCTGATATTTACTGTTTTTGTACTTACTTTGTCTGTCTTTCTTATCACCTCTCAGCTCAAGCAATTTCTGGACACTGAGGTGCTACCCACAATGACAACAACTGGATTCTGCAAAAATAAGGAGGATTTTGTTTGATTTTGGACATTTACACCTTTCCATACAGCAGTAGAAGAACTGTAGTAAACATTTACAAGACAAAACATCTCTGTGAGGCTCAAGCAGCACTGACTCCTTCAAGTGTTTCTAGTTGCTGACGGCAACTTTCCTGAGGAAAACAGAAGACGTTGTGGGAGCTGTTGTGCTTATTAACTGAGTGTCTAACAAATGTTAATCTCATAGTAATAAAAGATTTTCTACATGTTATTGCACTTTGAATTGTACACTGTATCATATTTTCAAGATATGGCTGACTTGCTTTTACTTGCAGTGTGATCTCAACTCAGAACATTTATGAGGTTTTTGTTTGTTTGTTTGTTTTTTCAGGTACAAAATGTTATGAACAGGAGGTACTAAATGTGTCATGACGGTAGTATTTTTATCAGATAATATTCTTACACCAAACCATGTGAAATATCATATGTATGTACCTGTAGCACTGCCAGTCTCCTTTTAGCTTGCCAAAATGAATTTTATTTTTGCTTACATCAGGATGAAAATAACCTTTAACATATTTTCTGTGTGACTGGGGAAGGTTGCACAATGGAAATTTATAAAAATGTGAATATTAAAGATATTAACACAATTTCTGGTTCATCACATATGTATTTATTGCCCTATTTTTATTTCAGTTCACTACATTTATTTCATATTTATCAGCCAAAAGTATAAAATTCTGGATAAGAGTAAGTAAGAATGTGACATTGAATGCTTATTTTGCCTTTGACACCCAACTGAGCTGTCTCATTAAAAGCAGTTTTAAATGAGATTAAAAGTTTATTATCGACCCTGGAAACAGAAGTTGACAAAATAATCTCACGAGGTCTAAGCAGTAAAGACAAGTTCGCTTGTCTTTGCTGCTGCAGAAGCAGGGTAGTTGTAACACAAATTCCAGATTTGTGTCTTACTTTTCCTGCTGTCTACTTGTAGGGATTGAGCAATGAATACAAATGTAGTTCAGACTGTCTAAAATCAATCTATAAATTTAGGTTTCATTATTCTTACTCTGATTGAGAAATTAGACTAAGAAATTTTACTGACATTATTAACTTTTAACCTAAAAGAGCCTTTGTTCTTTATTATATTTCACTGGTTCATTTATTGACCATATCTTTATTCTAATCATGTACAAAGGAAAAGTACAAAATGTGCACTCATCATAGCTCTGAGATTCTCTTTGAACCTCCACATTGATTGCCGTGACCTATTAAACTTCATTCTATTATTTGAAAAAGGAACCAAACTATGGCATGCTCAAAGGAGGTGAAGTTTCAATACAAAAAAGAGAGGCTTCTTGAAATGTTTCTCAAGTTCAAAGCTTTTTCTATCTCAAAAGAGCATTTTTAATTCCGTGTATTTTCAACCAAGAAGGTGGATACTAATAACTCTGGATTCTGAAGTACAGAATTCATATCTTTAAATCATGAACTATGCCTCCATTGCAATTGTAAAAGAAACCTCTAAGAACATCTGAGTCAAAAAGAAAAGAATATAGAGAATATGTTTTTAAATAGAAAGTGTGACAGCGCTGTTAAAAACCAAACCTTGAGGTTTTCAACAAATATGTTTATTTTATTAAATTTTATCATGAATCGCCCTGGTACAAACGCAGACCCTAGGATGTGATGCACACACTTGTAATGGATACAGCACCTTCGCCTTCCTTCGCTTGTCTGTTGTGTTGCGGCTCCCTCCCAAGTGACATCTTTATCTTTAATTGGAGAGTAATTACTTTCACTCGTCTGCATCGTGGTGTGCTTTGAAAACACCTGAGAGAGAGGATGCACCTCCCTCAGCAGCCACATCCTCTCTGCCTCCATCTCTCCTCCAGGATCGGGGGCCCCACAGCGCCTGCTGGCCCTGGTGGCTAGAAGACCCATCACATCCTCTGTTCTGCTTATTTTGCAATAAAATGGGATGTTTTTCCCTCCTCCTGCAAAAATTCACCCAAGACCCTCCACTGAGGATTGTGGCATTTCCATGTATTGACGTTTGGCTGGTGGTTCATATACATTTGTTATTCTATGCTCTGGACTTCAAAGAGAATGAAAGAGGGCCTATTATGCTAATTGGGTCCTGTTCTGTTAAACGCAATCAAGGCCTCCTGCATTAATCCTTTACTAAATACTTACTGGCTTTAGAAATGCTTTCTCAGATGTGAAGAGACTAAGACACACACTGCTTAGTTTACTGACAGGGATGTGGTTTTTCTACAAGTGAATAAGAGGTAATAAATAAGTAGCAGTAAATAAAATGTCTCACTTGAAATCAGAAAAAGTGAAACAGCTTCATGTCAGTGTTTATAGTTTACTTACACTGACATTGATTAGGCAAAGGCTTTGACTTTTGTTGCTTTTTTTTGCCAGGTCTGTGTTGAAAGGAAGAGCCTATTGAGACCATGCTGAGAAGTCTGACCTTGTTCTCAGGTCCACATTGTTCACTACACTGCACCCCGCATTTGTAACATATTCACAGTGTTCCCCTGACAGTAGCAGGAGAAAGGAGAAATCCTACACTGATTCCCAGAGATGCCTATTTCCATCACATAAATATGATTGTTACTTGCCGTAAATGTCTGAGGATTAGACTACAGTGGAAACACATCCGGCGCCTCTGTTGCACACTGTGGGGATCCAGATTGTAGTCCAATTGTACAAATACAAAACCAAGGAAGCCGATGCAATAGGTGCTTTGATTTCAAAATAGTATTTTATGCTGTTTTATCATTTTCAGGCTCCACATATGGTACATTTTCTAATATGTAAGAAATGGAATGGTGATTTGTTGAATAATTGAAGAGTTAGGAATCACTGAATATTCTTCCCAACGTGCATGCATGCTATAAAAAGAATAGAGGGAAAGCTGAATTAGAGTCATGCTGCACCACACTGACCTAACTATTTGCAGAAATTAAAACAATACCTTCTGTGGAATCTCTTATTTCAAAGCTATGGTGCCTTGGTTTTAAAGATGTGGTATCATTTGGGAGTTAATACAAATGTAAAAATAATAAACATTGAATAATAGCTTTACTGGCTAAATATATTAAACAGCAAGAAAACACAATCCCTCCAACATAAATGATTAAGTGTGTGTTGAGAAGGTGCTGTGTTACATTAAACAATGTATTCATCCCATGTTCCTTAAACGGCAGGCTTTTACAATACCTACAGTGAATTGGGCTTTTTGTACATAAAAGCAATTGCTTTGTAAATGAACCAAATGCCCCTGGGCCTCCTCTTTAATCTCCATGCACACATACACACTGAGCTAAGTGAAATTTACTACATTCAATGATGCCAATGAAAAGGCTATGAATGTATCTTCAGGTCCACAGTACAATGTAATGGTGACACACTAGTCTTTATTCAATGCATATGCAAAAAATGAACATACATATTAATAAATGTAAGGGCATTCTTCTGAAGGAAAATCATTTTAAAACTGTCAGATTAGGACTTGACTTGAAAATATGTTTCGCTGAAATACATAAAAACACAAAGGTTTGTTCAGACATGTTTTGTACATGGAAAACAAGAAGTTTTCACATATTCAGATTCCTGATTGGGCTTCAAACAAATAGAGCGCAGGTTATGTATCTAGAAATACATTACATATAGGCTATTATCATATGTTACTGGTCAAAATGTATTTGTGAGTACTGCAGAGTTGATATTTGTAGTATTGTTGGCACAGGATGTGTGATGGTGTCCCTGATAACTATATAATTAGAACTGGCATGTTGCGCTCCTTATTTCAACATGATTAATCAGTGGTTCTCTGTTAACTTGAAAGGAAATATTAGATCCTGACTAAACTTTGATGAAATCCAGAGTTACAAGTAAGAGATTTGGGTCAACTAATGAGAACAGAGCGTCCCACTTTGCAAGTCCAATTGGGAGAGAGATGATTTGCATGTATGCAAATAGTGTTTGAGTTAATTGCATAACTTGGCATTCAGTAATGACTAAGTTGTGTTGTTTTTTTTTTTTTTTTTTTTTTTTTTTTTTTTTTGTGGAAGTTGGTCCTTTACAACTGGACCGTGTCAGTGGTTGAGAGGGTTGGCAGAATCGTCTCATTGATGGCAGGTCAGAGTGTCCTCAGAAGTTTACGGACAGTTTCCTCATTTCTTGTCACTGAAACTCTTCTTACGTGTCAGTCATTTACACTTTCAGAGCACACAACACTAATCCAGGACGGTGCTTCTATGTGAGCTGGGTGACTGTTTACAAAGCAACGTGGCCTGTATTTATATTCAGAAACTACATATTTAAAACACAGATGTTCTGTATCCATTCCTACATTTTCAAGTGCCCACTGTCATGTGGGGCAAACACTGAACACAGCTGCCTAAATGTTCTTTTCCTCAGATCCCTCCACCGCCTCTTGGTCTAAACTCAGCTGCTAAAATACAGCACATTCCCTTACTTGTTCATATACTTGTAAACATCTTCATGATTGTATGAGAGTGAAAAACAAAGGTGTGTCTCCTCACCTGCACATCCTTTGAATATAAGAATTTAAAATATTCTTAAGTTTTAATAAAAATTCATTATGTGATTATGCACATGCACCAATCCTCTGTAGGTCAGGATTACAATTTAAAATCATATAATGAATAACAGCAGGTTTACAACTCTTTATAAATGTATTTAAAACTACTGAACATGTGAATATATATGTACATACATATACAACTATATTACTCTGTGTTATCAAATATATATTATGTTAACAAAGACATCAATAAACACTTCAAAAATGCCCTTACATCTGTTTCCAACTGCATCACAGTGCGTTATAAATGTATACATGATGTATATATAATGGTATATTCTGCTTATAAATGCTAAATAGGGGGTTCATATAAAGTGTTACTGTTAAAGTGGTTACCCCATGTCCTGATACATTAACCTGAAGTGGTTTCACGTCACACTCAAAGGTTTAAAGTAGAACTTTGATAATCTTCTGCTTTTATAATGCAGATAATTATGAATCCTCGTTGGGAATACTAATCACTGTAGTCCTAAGCATGAATCAGCTGCACACCTTTGAAACCTGCTCTGTCTGCACTGTAATCACAGCAGCCCCCCACCCCACCCCCCTCATCTACACTCACCCTCACTCACTGACTGAATGGTGTTCTCTAATTAACCATGCAGAACAGGAGAAGAACACATGTTAATTTAATGTAACAAAAATGTTGATTTTCATGCACTCTCCTTTTCAAATATTTATGGGCTAGACTTGAATTTCAAGATGCATCAAAGACTCACAGGGTATGCAAATGTGTCTGCCTTACCCCCCAACAAGTTGGACTGTCTTTTACTCTTCACGCAGGCTGCATGCACTACCATCTGAGCTATAAAGAGGAAACCATTACAGTCACCTCTGTAAAAATAGTAGCCTATATTTGTGTTTTGAGAACTATCCGCCACACGCTGGCACCTGCTCAGCTGCAG
This sequence comes from Seriola lalandi dorsalis, assembly GCF_002814215.2. Taxonomy (NCBI): domain Eukaryota; kingdom Metazoa; phylum Chordata; class Actinopteri; order Carangiformes; family Carangidae; genus Seriola; species Seriola lalandi. Next base: position 598,359 of record NW_019524831.1, on the reverse strand, counting down.
CCATAAGTCATCTTCAATCATATTTCACAGGTTAAAGCCGGGCAATGAATACCACATCAAGCAAATATAATGAGCCATGTCTTTTTGCAGATACTTCTTGTGCTTATGATGCAGATCAGATTGTCAATTTGAAAACAGCATAAATGTAGTGCAAAAGCAGGAATATCAAGTGCTTGAAGGGAATTATTTGAATTATTTTTTCAATGAGCCTGTATCAGGGTGCAGTGCAGTGCTGACCAAATTTGAAAATAATTCAAAGCAGCATAAAGTTCACCTTAAAAGAAGCAGATGGTTGTGGCTCAAATCCTCTGGTTTGGTCTCTTGTACAGTCATCTGATGTTTGCGGGACAGACGACATTTGCAGGTGTTTCCCGCAGTGTCCGAAAGGTGGCGTATGAGCCACGTCAAACACACGTTTCAGTCCGGGTGGTGAAAGAAAAGTCCGCTCCTTCAGAGGCCACACTCACAGCAGATATCACATATGACTCACCATGCATGGGTCTGAAAAATGCAGTGTTAGATTGTTGCAGGATTATTTATAATTTCACCGCACAAAGCTGTTTCACTGTGTTTGAGTTTACTGTCAGTGAAGTAGGTGGCAAGTGGTAGATTCCTCTAGTTTTACAGTGGGTGAATCTCAGGAGGTGTTCAAGTTCAAACAACAGAAAAAGTTTCTTTCCTAAAGGTAAGTTCTTTCTTTCTTTCTTTCTTTCTTTCTTTCTTTCTTTCTTTCTTTCTTTCTTTCTTTCTTTCTTTATCTCATTTTACCTTCAAGCCAATTTCAGCATGAACATTTACACACACACACTGCAGAATGTGCAGCTCCGTGTACAAGAAGAACAACAAGGGAGAGAGTTTAAACTTACAGCAAAAAGGAAAGTGATAGCTGCGTACACAGCGGGCGCGCGGCTGAACGTTGCGATGCTCCTTTGATGGAGACGTGGAGCGGTTTTTCTTTTTTCTTTTTTTTTTTTTTACCTCACCTTGACCAAAAAGAAAGACAAAGTGTGAGGTGCACAGGGGTCTGAGCTGATGCGATGTTGTGATTGAGTTCTGTGGCCAATTCTCTCTCTCTCTCTCTCTTTCCCTCTCTCTCTCTGTCACTCTCTCCCTCTCTCTGTCTCTCTTTCTGTGCTTCTCCTCCCTCTTTCAGCTCTATGTGACTCTGCAGTTAACAATCTGAATTTTCTCCTGCTGTCTTATCTCTTTGTAAGTAACTTTCTTATTTCTCTTATGTGACACATGATGGTCTGTTGTTATGACACTTACGGCATGCTGCATAACGGACTGGTAGTGGATGAGTGCTGTGATGTATGTTGGGCTTCTGTCCCCTTTTTCTGTTTCTGTCACAAAATGCTGCTGTTGATTTGTAGATTACAACTTTTCCGTCTGCTGTTTCGCTCATTTTTCTTTTTTTTGGGGGGTTTCTTTCCGATGAGTGCACGGCTCTGTTGGAATTTCTTTTGTGTGTTTGACATCTGTGGGCCTCCTCCGAGCTCAGCTGATCATTTAAAACATATGCTCATGCAATACAGAGAAGTGTCTCGTTGTAAAAGCTTCTGTTTTGGCAAGTGATCGCAACCTGTGGGTTCCCCGGGTCAGACCTTTCATTTCATTTCAGATGCCAGGAAGCTTTTCTCGGGTCTGTTTGAAAACATAATATAGGGTTTATTTAAGTGAATTTGTGTCATTGGTCTAACATATTATTAACTGAGTATGCATTGACGTAGTGATGCATAATAATGATTATTTTGGTTATTGCCTGCGTGTGAAAATCCCATTAGAAATTTTATGCAAAAACTGAAACAAATAAATGTATCAGTCTATGAAAGTTAAAACTTAATCGTGATGCTGCAAAATAACATTTTCTCTCCGACCATTAGCCACATTACATATTTAAAAAAACAAAACAATTACAGACTAATCATTCCTATTTCTAAAATCGCTCTGGTAATTTAAATTGTAAAAATCTCAAAACTGATCATCCCACCAAGATAAGTCTTTTATTTCTGGCATATTCTTTAAATCTAATGATTTAATTATCTAATAATAATACGGTGTGAAAATAGTAGAATAATAATAAAACGCTTTTCTCCACTACAAGAATGTGGGATGTGTTAGACATGGGTTTTGTAGGATAATCTATCAAGAAATATTTAAAAATCTATAAAAGCTGAGGTGCGTAATGTGACTTCCAGTCCATGAAAATTTGCAAATATGTGAAGACAAACTGGAGATTTCCGGATGCTGTGCAAATCTAAATTTTCTTGTTTCTTATATGACAAGCTTTAAAAAAAAAAAAAAAAAAAAAAAAAAAAAAAAGGGTCGTGAGTCTAATGCTGGTGCGTTTGGGATGCTTATTGAATTAATGCAAATAAACCAAACTAAACTAGTCCCTGAACTCTTCAACCTCTTCCAGTATTTCTCTCACCTGCTCTCATCAGCTGAGTAATGTGTTTTCCTCTCAACAAACGGTGAACGTGAAACACTTTCATTGAAGATGGAAAGATCTTCTTTTTTTTTTTTAATCTAAAATTAGATTAAATTAAAAAAAAAAAGGTGTCATTAAAGTAAAGGTGTAGTATCTCTGAAAAGGGAAAAGTCACCCTTAACTTTGAAGTCGCTGTGTAGCTTGAAAGTGATGTTCATTTAAGTAAGCTTATTAAACTGACTAAACTGCGGGCAGTAACAACCATCCTCCCTGACTCCACTTTTATTTCACCACAAATCTCTCTCTCTCTCTCTCTCTCTCTCTCTCTCTCTCTCTCTCTCTCTCGCATCTCTTGTCTGGGAGGAGGAGGGGGAGTCCTGCCTCTTTGCCTTCCTCAGATCAATGCCCTGGCCACTCACTTTCTGATGTTGCACGACGGGAAATGCTTTGAATACTTGCGACATGGCTGCGCGCATTGATTGCCAAGATTGACGGCAGCTCTACCCATCGTCTTCTCTTGTCTGCGTGTGCGTGTGTGAGAGAGAGATAGAGAGAGAGGGAGAGAGAGAGATAAAGAACAGGTAGGCGAACAACAAAAGGCACTTGTAGTTTTGGACAGCTGAACTTCACGGGATCCCCCCCATACACAGCCGCGTGTGAGTAGACTTAAGTTTTCACTCAACAGATAGCTCAGAGATCATTTTCTACAAAGTCTAGCTGAGTGTGGCAGTCTTCACGCACGGGAAAGGACGCACAGTTATCTTCTCCACGGCTCGGATCATCAAGGTAAAAAACACGTTTGCTGTACTTGTGTTGTCCTGACATTTTCACCTTGTGTTTTATCGCTGATTCCTAAAAGTCGAACGCGCAGTCAGTGAAATGCTCCGGCACAGTGCGCGCGTTTTATTTAGTTTGTTTTTCTGCTGTGAAACACTTTTAGAAAGTGGTTTGTGTGTTAAGCGTAGACCGGTTCACATACTTTGTAACGGGGGGAGTGACTGTCAAACTTTAATTATTGCGATTATTTGATACGTCGCTTTCACCAAAACAAGCAGGCGAGACGAGAGTGGCGCGTTACGTGCTCGGGATCGGAGGCGCTCGGATTCACCTCGGAATCAGCAAATCAGCGCTAAAAGCTGCTCAACATCCAACTTTATATCACAACTAAACTCTGAAACAACTCGGACCAGCGTCTGAAGGTTTGAAATCACCTTTTTTATTCTTTGTTTATTTCAGCAGCGTGAAGCCGTGCGAGCGGACTCAGGCTGTTCGTTGCGGCGTTAAGACCAAGCCGGACCGCTGTCACAGAAACATTTTCACTAAACACCGAGAAAAAAACTGCTGATTCTTCCTGAACTGTTGAACATTTAAAGGTTGACAGCGCTATAGTGTCTGTGTTTACATGTCCTGTAACTTTCTTTCTGCTGGTGGCAGTTTCACTTCTGTCCACAGAGCGGTACCATTCATTGACAATGACGTGCGTCCTGGTGGGTTTCCTGTCTCTGCATGTGAGGAGGACAAGTTTATGTGAAGCTTTCGCTCATGTCTCATTCTACCTTTCCACATTCCATGGCGCTTTGCCCCCAAACCGCCTCTGTCGTCTGCAGATTTCTGTCTGATTTTTCTCTCTTTTTTTTGTACTTTTTCTGTCAGAAACCCGGAGTTTCTGGCCCCCGTGCAGGCTGGGAATTTGCTCTTCCCTAACTTTCTCGGGAGGTCAGGGGAATTGACCTCTAAAGAATGCATAAGCCATAAATTAAATTCAACAATTGCAAGGCTTGTCCATTTAGAGGAGATGCACTTGAACAGACAGTTTTCCATTTAAGCCGAAAGCTCTGAAGCTCGGCGCTCCCGGACTGAAGAGACACAACTTGTGAAAAGTGCAAGTGTGCTTAATAAGGATTGTTTTCCTGCTTTTATCCGGTCGTTGCTGCGAGACGATTCCAAAAATTATATCGTCAGGCCTCTACATAGAATAATTATTCTTTAGATATTTTTTTAGAGCACAATAAAAACTTTACCCATTTTTGATAATTTGGTTAATCACTGACCATTTTTTTTGATAGGTTACACTGTCCATCAGGAAATATTAATGCTGCACAAACTTCATAATTTATTTTCTATGTTTACTGTAAATTGAGGACAAGTAAAATATGACCGGAAAAGAAAGATATTGGCTGCGGAGATGTCTCCCCATTTTAAGATGTTTTCCAAATTTAGACAGAAAAACGAGTCTCTTCAAACTGCTGCAGGAGTCGTGTCAACATTTCATCAGAACAGAATCACACATCAACACTGTAAACTATTTTCCACTATTAAATACAACTGTCATTTCGTGTCGTCCCTATATTTATTAAACACTGACGACCTCCGTTTTTTTTTTTTTTTGTCTATGACCAGTCAGAAAAACACACCTGTGGCTAATTAATGAAAACCTAATTATCCCTCGCGCGTCCTTTCTCTTTAAACTCCTCAAACTGCAACGCATTCCTGGCTAATTCTCCCGGCTGAAAAACAGCTAAACATCTGTTCTCTGCGGTGTCGAAGTAAAGTTTTTTATCCTTGTTGCAGTTTAGTTTTGAACAGTTGCTCTTCGCTGTAGCTGTGAACGTGGGTTTCCTCATAAGGTAAGGTGGTTCTGGAGACCAAATGCAAGCCTAAATGGCACATTTATAATTAGACTGCCCATTCAGCACATTGTCCTGATTGCTATACAGGGACACTCGGCTCTGTCTCTATAAGAGTTTGTCTCTGACGGCTTGTGCAGCCCAGCGTGTCGCTCACCAAAAGAGCGAGAGAGGAAAAAGAGTGAAAAGCGGCATTACAGCCCTTTGATGCCAAGGAACCGCACTTGGCTCCTATTTAACATCTCTCACTTATTTTTTGCACAAGGGAACCACCGGCATCTTAATTAATCCCCATTTTTTCCCCCTTTGTACACTGTGCAATTGTTACATACAACTTGAATGTGCATTTCAATCACTGATGAAAGGTTATGTGCTAATATCATTTTTGGCAGTATGACCCCCTTCGTATAATTTCTGCTGGTTTCTTCCTGGGACAGATGTGCTTTTGTTTCGCTGTAATTGCAGTCGCTTTAAACATTAATTAAAAACTAAAGACGCAGCAATTTGTTGGTGCGTGATAATCTTAACTGAAGTCGAAGTGCAGGGCAATAATATCATATTTATCATGTTTCTTGCTGACTGGCCTTGCACATTCTCTGTATTTTCAAGGACTAATCTGCGGGTGGATATCGGGGTGACTTGAGCTTTTTGCGAGACTGAGAAAGGCAGCATTTCCCACCTGGACTCAGCGTAAAGATTTAGACTCGCTGACGCTGATGTGCCAGTAAGTTCAAAGATTTTAGGACTTTCATTTTGGCATGAAGCGAGAAGCCACCCTTACTCACACGTCTAAACCTATCCTGCACTATGTCCAAGTCCAATATCTATCTTGTTGCAAGAGCAACTCTGCTGCTGATCTTTTTTCCCCCCTCCCATTATTATTACACTGCAATTGGAGCGATTTTACTATTTGTTTTACTGAGCAGAAGTGAAATGTTGTGAATGAACCAGTCTTAAATTCTTTTTTAGACTAAGTGCCACAAATTGAATTTACCTGTAGTTCTACTTTTAACTGTCCTCATCATCCACAGGTAGGATTTGTTTATACTAAGCTCTTGTGCCAGCAATTAGTGGGATCAAAGAAAAAAGGAGAGGAGAGAAAAAGGGAGAGAGAGAGGAGAGAGAGAGCGAGAGAGTTAGAGAGAGAGAGAGAGAGAGAGAGAGAGAGTGAGTGAGAGAGAGAGAGAGAGAGAGAGAGTGGATGGGGAAGGATGGCAGACAGAAATGTGCTTTATGTGATGTGGTTTGAATATTTTTCTATATCTTCCTCCACATATGTGCACATTTATCACTGATTATGCTTTTGGTTGATGCCATTAACACGGAGGGTGAATTTGGTCATTTTGAGTTAACAGCAAATGTTGTTTACTGGGGATTTTATCGCAAGTTTGACTCAAGTCAAAAGAAAAAATACCAAAGTACCTGCATCAGTGATGGATCTGTATATTAGTCATCGCAAGTGTGTTTTTTATTTGACTGCTTAAAAAAATCAGATGCTATTTATCTTTAAGCCACACACTGATGCAAATAAAAGTGCTGGTTTGTGTAGGTTTCATTTTACGGCCTTGCTTTCTGCTAACAGTTTCACCCGGAGTGCATCCCCCTGCAGGGAATAACAGGATGCTTTTAATGATATTACAACCAATTCCAATTCATGATAAGCTGATTTCACAGTTGGATTAGGAAACAAAATTCTTATATTAACATAATTTTGCAACAGGGATGTAAATAATAGCGATGTGTTGTCATTTGCAGGTAGAGCAATGTTAGTATGTCAGTACTAATAATATGTGTAATACTGAGTGTAGATTATTTCACACAAGGTCAGAGTTGTAAAGACGCTGCACCAGTCTCTCCAACCCCTGATATTTTAAATTCTTAGGTGTAAAAGCTTCACTGTTTTACTGCTCGTGTGTGTGCGCGCGCCCCCCTGTACACCTTAGCATGTGTGCATGCATGAGTGATACTTTGTTTGCATCACTCTTTACACCGATAAACACTCCAGTTGATTTTTGATTTGAAATGTCAAAATCCAAAAAGCCGCTCCGTCTTCCAACCAGACGTCATTTAGACCACATAACTGAGACCTTACATATCCTACTATCTTTCCATAGATACTGAGCTTTGTAGAAAGACAGCTATTATGTTCCAGGTGACAGCACGCTGCGGGGATGAGGGCAGGCAGAGTGTGTTTGGGGGGGGTGCGCACAGGTAGTCTCCATCTCTAGTGGTCGAAGTGGCTAAGACCTGATGATAAACAAGATGAGAGGAGGTAAACAACAGCAGGCCTGGTAAAGGTAGAGGAGGGTGGCAACAGAAGGGTGGAGGACGGCAGGAGATAATAAATGTGGCAGCACATGTTGTGACATCTGTCTTTCTAAGTGTTATCTAATTTGCTGTAGAATATTTCAACAATGATCAAAACTGATGGGAATATGCCACAGCAGTTTTTTTTTTTTTTTTTTTTTTTTTTTTGTTAATTTGTTCCCTTCAACAAGAAGTTTCTGACAAGTTAGTGACATGTCACTTCTGTCATGATGCTTAATTTTCTTTCACGGGACACTGGTTTGGCACTGCACAGTATTATGTGTAGTGAATGCATGCATGCAGTGACAGGGAACTCGCCGTTCCCCCGTACACCGACGTAGCATTTGGTAGGGTGAGTAGATTGGGTTTTTGACAACAGTGTGCTTCGTGGCTTAAAGAGAGCAAGTACAGTACATTTGTCTCCTATTTGGGTGAAATGGATTTGTGTTCATACAGGAGGAAAAATCTTTTCTCTGTCTGCACCATTGTGACTTCTCATAGAGGAGAAATACTGATGAAATCAGTGGTCAACTGAGTCATCAAGAGCAGACAGAGGGGCATCACCTTCACCAAGTCACCGTCTTAGTTGAAAAGCTGATGCAGAGCCAGACAGATTAATGGGAGACGGTGTAAAACACCGATGTAATACACCGATGTAATACACCGCCTGTTTGAAAAAAGCTCGAGCATCTCAAGCTTTTACATTTTGAATTTCATCCAGCTTTGGCTGTTAATTTGCCACAATGTGATTGAGAGAGTTTTTTTAAGATTATGTTTTCCCTTGAACACAGGTATGTCTAATGTCAAAGATTAAACTTGAGCACATGTTGTTTTTTTATTCAGAAACAAACCTATTGTGCGCCTATACTTAGTTACTGAACATCAACCAGACTGGAGCATTTTTTTTCCTGCTCTATTAGATCTCTGTGTCCCTCTGGCTGCTGTAAGTGAACAGTATTGCTAACATTAAAGGATTACAGATGAAAAAAAAATCTAAATATGTGTATCTTCACAGGAACTGTATAATTGCACAAGTAACCTAAGTGGCCCATTTTGATCTGTATCATTCACTCTCCCACCAAATATGTTTTTCTGAAAATAATTGGACAATTTCTTTTAGTGCACAGCATAGTTGTGCATAATTAACTTTGACTTCAAAATGCAACAGTCTAGGCTATGGTAAGTAGTCTGTGTTGATTTTTTTTAAAATCACACATTAATATGTAGAATTAATTGGAGGGGCCTTGGTGGCCGCATGTTCCTGACACAGGTCTGGGACTATAATCAGGTGGAGGAATTAGTCGGGCTCATTGTTTTTTATGAATCAGATGAAGATTTGTACAGTGGCTGTGTGAAGATGGTTGCCTTTATTTCCATATCAAAGAGGCGCACAGTGTAGCCGGGCAGTAATTAAAATGTGGTGGATTTTGGAGTCCACACACACACACACATACACACACACACACACACACACACACACACTTTCTCTCTCACACACACAGGCGGAGCGACACATGCACATACATACACAGACACACACACACACACACACATGCTCTTACACACACAGCGTATGGACCAAGGCTGAGAACTGTCAGGTTGTGTGAAAAGAGTGCAGGTGGTTGAAACTGAATTTTAAACAAACACTCATGTCGCTTCATGTTCCTTTTGCAGACATTTGGGTTCAGAATCCAACGCCTGTTAAAAAAAACAGTTTTCTTTTCCTGTGTTTTTTTTTTTCGTGGCAACCATTTTGTTAGCTACAGTCTGAGAGAGTCGTACATTAATTATTATTTTTTTCACTTTGACTCAGTAACAGCTTCCACTGACTGCAGTTGCACTAACCTTTCATTTTAGTCACAGACAAATGATGCTTATCAATGTATCAACTTTTCATAAACATATGTGTGTGTGTGTTTTTATATATATATATATATGTGTGTGTGTGTGTATATATATATACACACACACACACACACACACACACACACACACACACACACACACACACACACACACACACACACACACAGTCTATATATGTATGTGTGACCTTGCTGCAAAATACTGGGATTATTAAAAACAAGAAAGAAAAAGAAGCTGTGATCTTTTGCCCCGAGTGATTTCTGCCCTACTAGAATTGGAGAAGCTCTGAAGACCCAAGATTGTGTCTTGTGAGTGAACAAGGGAAAAGAGATTAGTGTAATGTGGGCTTTTGCGCCGCTCACACACAAAAGCATCACAACAAGCCTTTCCTTGTGATCCCCGACATTGTGTTTGGATCAGACCATCCCTTGGGCAAGCCACTGCCTTGGAGGAAGTGTTAAAGGACTCTATGAAAATATCACTTGAGCCAGCATGGGCAGCTGTTACACTGAAAGTTTTCATGTAAATATAATGTGAAAGGGGACCTGAAAGAACCTCACCCTCTAATAAGGGAAAAGCAGTGCAATTATGGCATGGAACACATACCTAATTTGAATTTCGTATTTCTTATGAATAACCCTATTGCAGAAAAAAAATCCTCATCAATTATTTCAACATTTAGGGTTGAGCATGAGTCACAAGGTTGTAATCACTGACCCTTTGTGACTAAAAATATAATTGATCCAGTTTTGCAAAGTTTGTGTACTCCATGGTTTTAGAAAACAGTAGTTGTTTTTGTATCCAAGTTACACAGGTCTCCACTGTCTGTAAAAGCTGAACGATTAGACATTATCCAGTTGGTGGTGGAGGTTGACAGCCAGCTTGGTATCTGCCAGCTTGATCTGACATGAGATGTAAAATATGCTCCTCAGTTATGACTAAGCCAGCCAATCTGGCTTCTTTACTCTGCGGTCCAGCCTTTAGGATGCTGGGAGCCGAGGTGTTGGCACATAACTGTTTTCAGATCAGACTGGCAACTTAGTTTCTGTGCGCATATGTGCATGTGTGCAAACTTGTGAGCAATGTGCGATTAGAGCACCAGAAAGTGACATGGCCATGATGAGCAATTCTGTCATAATGTGGCTCTTTGATCCATGATGCAGACGGCTGGTCCAGATACTTGGATTCTTCAGTTGGAATCAGTGTGAGTCAAGTAGAAATACAATACTAAAGACATGACTTCATCAAGAAAACCTCCATCATGTAATTACATGAATGCAAACATGAACTGAGACACTACATCTTGCATATTTACACTGATTTAAAATTTGGATTAAAACCTTCGCTCAGCCTTAACTTGTTCCTCCCATTACATTTTTGAAGACGAGCCTCAACAAAAACATACTTGGTCGTTGCTGCCACTGAAATTCAAGTTCTACAGATAGCGTGTGTCATCCCCTCTTGGATGGAAACAAATACTGATCAACTACTTGCATCATGGAGCAACTACTGTGACATCTAAAACAGGCAAGGAAGTTATGGAAAAGAAAAGACATATTGGGCCAGAAATCAGATTCCCAACAGTTTTTCCTGTGGAAAATGCTAATGTACGATGCCAAAAATAAATCAAAGTGACAAAGAGGGAGGGAGGGGAATAGATGGAAAGGGTCTTGTGGCTAAAGTTCTGATGAAGTTAACCATAGCATCTCTTCTTGCCCAGGTCTTTTGTTTCCTTTCTGAATAATTCCTTTTTACACAGACTTGGATGTGTTACAAGGCTTTGCCCTTAATGTGCATTATGAGAAAATGGCTTCAGCAGACCCAACCACAAGCTTTCTCTTGGTCTCTGTCTGTCTTTGTTATCCTCTCTCTTACTCTCTGAGTAAAGGGAGGGGGTGTTTAGGCCCCGTTGGTGAAAAGATGGGCTAAGAGCAGATTTTCTGTGACTTTCTAAGACTAAAGGCTCCACACGATCCACACGGCCTCAGATCTCTGTATGATGTGTAAGTAGATCAAACTCAGTCTCCTTTAGTCTAAGAAATTGATTTTTCTCCTGACCATGCGCATGGTGAATTTTTCACGAGGGAAATCTTTGCTGTTTTCAAGGTGGTCGAGAATACTTTTTGTTCTTATCAGGTGGTAGTGTGGAAGCAGCAGCTGACGTTCCCATTTTGTTTGTTTCCAAATGGCACAGTTTCCTACCCTCACCAGCACCGATGCATGGTGACTGCAGGAATGACTTTATCCATCACTCTGTCTACTTGCACCATAATATAACCATAACCATAAACCAACAAGAAAAAAGAAAATCTAATTTCAGTTAACCGTCATTTGCTTGTTCTTTAAGGGTCAATTAATTAATAAACATACTGTAGAAACAACTGTTAAACTCAGTGGAAATATCTTGTCCTGTCTGTAATTGCTCTGAAGAAATCTCTGATTGGTTCAACTACACATTTATAAGCAAAGTAGAGCTATAGTGAGGAAAACCCAGAAAGCCCAACTCACAGCTCGCAGAAAAAAAAAAAAAAAAAAAAGGCATAGAAAGAACCCGAATGCAATAATCACTTTCTTGAATGGGACTAAAAAGAGAAATCTGCTGAAATGATAGAGAAAGCCTGTGGTTTGGCCCATGCAGTAAATTTCCCATGAGCCTCTTTGACAATCTGAGGGGATAGCCACTCTGGCACACGCCACCCGCCCACATACAATACACACAGACACACACACACAGACACAAACACAGAGCGCTGTTTCTGCCAGGCAGTACGGGTGTAGAAACCTCTGGGAGAGGGCTGGTCTGAGGGAGGATGATTGACAAGAGCTGGGAAAGGAGCAGACTGAGGAGGACCAGAGGAGGATGGGAGGGGTTGTCCTGTTTGAGGAACAGTAACACTCGTTCTTTTTTCCACTTGACAGAACAGTTTGTAAAAACTACAAAAACTTTGCTGAGACGAGTGGAACTGTGGACATTGTGGAACAAGTATTAAAGAGCAAAAACGTTCAGATTTTGACAAAGACAGATCTTTTGCTGTTGCTGGAATATTATATGACCACAATTAATTACCCTGCAGACCGCGTACAAATATATACAAATGACTTAAAAGCTCTCCGTCCTACGTATCCTGTTCATATGCAACTAATTTGCAAAAGCAATTTACGTCCGCTATCAAAGCGTCTTCGCAGAGTTACGTTCTTATACCGCAGTGTAAAGTTACAGGGAGGAGGTCATGGTGGATGGCCAGGCACATGACTTTCACGCTGGAGACTGGGAAGTGTATCCCATCAAAGTAAACTTTTTTAGCATTTACCATGCTCACGATGTTTCTCCTAACCTTAACGAAGTGTTGTAGTTTCCCAACCTAAACCATAATATACTTAGCATAACCACAGTGTTTCCCTAACTCTAACCAAGTGCTTTGAATTGCCTAAACACAACCATAAAAAATCTAATTATGCTTTAGTTGTAAGGAGTTTGTAGCAAAAACAAATTAAATTATTTGCAGCAGCCGTCAATGTAAAGGTTTCAACATGCTAATAAAACACAGAAAAATCTCCCAAAGGATTGGAATAGAAAGAACGATGAATTTAAAAAATGGATCTGATGAATTTGCATTTACTTGAAACTGTTATTACCAATTGTAAATTAGATTCATGTGAACACAGACACTGTTGCACTTTACCACCACAGTCAGATGCCTGCTCGTACATTGGCGCATGCAGCAGGGATAAAGGCTTTATGTCCTTGGTTAGGGGTGGGGTTGAGGGTAAACTGGGGAGGTACAACGTTCCTCCTCATCCTCAGCAAAGCTAAATTTATTGGTTACCATCTGCAGGGTGGAGGAGTTTGGGTTGTGGCCAGGCCAAAGAAAGGCTTCTAATTAAACAGTCATCATTATCAACTTGTGGTCAGTGATCATCATCCCCAACACTGGTTCTCCAAGATGAACATGGAATCATTGAGGCTTTCCTTGAAGCCCATGCTGGACTGAATTAGAACAGAAGAAACAGAGGAGAAAAGTGCTAGCAAGAACGTTTTTTTCTTCCTCTCTTGGCAGAACAGACAGCATGAGGCCCTGTGCCATATCCACTCAGGTTTAAACAATTACCCGACATCAGAGAAACCAGTAGAGCCTCAGTGCTGGCACAACCGTCTTGCTTTTGACTGCTGTACTTCAGTCCATGGTTTCAGACATGGCCAAGTGTCACATGTAAGGGGAGCTTTCGATAATTTCAATTAGTGTAAGAGGGTGTGCCTGCAGTATCTGTATCACTGCTGCTGGAGGAGCGTTCCTTTGAGGTTGACAGCCCCTTAATATAGTATTTCATGGTTTGATGTGTGAGTGACACAGAGGCGCTCCAAGAGGATGGCAAAATGGTTTATTAGGACCTAATTAGAGCCCTGTGATTAAAGGGGAAGTGACTGTGATTAGGAGACCTGCAGATGATGTGGAAACATGGATGAATATTCAGAGGAGAAAAGCACAGTATGTATTAGCGTGTGTGTGTGTGTGTGTGTGTGTGTGTGTAATTGTAGAATATGCGAGCACAACAGAGTCCAGGCTTCCTCGGAGCAGTCGTGTTATAATATCATATTTACAGCAGATCTCGGCAGAAGAGCTTTACAACTTATGCTATTAGGCACAAAATGCAAAAACTGATATGCTGGTTTAACCCTACAGCTGATGTTTTTTGTCAGTGTGTGTGTGCACTTGCGTCATGCAGGGATTAAGAAATTTGATGAGCAACTCTTGTACCCCAAATGTCATAAAAAAAAATGACCTCAGTTTGTTGCTTGTTTTTTTTTTTTTTTTTTTTTTTTTTTTTTTTTTTTTTAATGGTTTCAGTCCAGCATGTAAGAGTAATGCTGTGGACTTTCACAGCCAATTGAACATGAAACCATGAGGAATGTTCTGCAAAGCCAGGTCCACTTTGGGAAGCTTAGGACACTCGCAAAGAATCACACATTCTTGTGAACTTCAGAGTATGTGCTGTTTAATCAAAGTGATAAATGGTCTTATTATTATTTGTCCCCATCAATGGAGAGATTAGCATTGGATTTTTTTTTCTTTTCACCTCACAAACTTCTAACTTTTTCAGATATGTGATAGCCACTGCCATTAGAAATCATTTATGGGAGTGTTCTGAGGGCAAGAGATTGTCAGCAGGGCCTTGCGATTTTACAATTTCACAACTGACTTCCTTCTTAAAATGACACTGGCTTACCTGCCTATTACTCCCTTTGATTTCTACAGTACATGCTTCTGCGCTCTGAGAGGTATTCATAATAAGCTTAAACTCCACTGGCTTCATTGCTAAAGGGGGCTTATCTCTCGGCTATTCAAGAGAAAGAACGGTAATATTTTTTCCAATTTCAACATTTTACTGTTAGGCCACACTCTGCCCAAAACCACGCTCAGGGGGCTGCTGAGGAGAGCAGGCATGCACATAGTTACACGATATACGGACACATACATGCACACATGCACTGACACAAGAACAAGTACATGCACTCATCACACACACACACCTTTTTAAAAAATATTATTTTTGACATTTAAAATTGAAATGGTACAGCTGTGGACTTTTTTTTTTTTTTTTTAGCTGGATGGAAGTCACATATTTCAGCACATTTATTTATGTTTTATTCAGTATACATTTTAACTCTCATTTCTAAAGGTTGTGGGAACCAGTCAGCTAGTTTTATTTAAAAGTCCACTTGGCTCATTCAATTGAAAAACTTCTGTTATGTCCAGAGAAAAGGAATTCTGAAAAGTGTTTTTCTTTTATTACATCAATCATACTTACCTTGCAGCACTTATTGCAAGTTTGGACACGCAATTTAATCAATTTATATTTTCATTTTGTCCCAATGGAATGTTCAACGCATACTCTGCTTCACAATGTGTACTCATATGTAATGTAAGATATACTTGAAAACTAGTTAGTGGTGAGTGGTGGTGGCCATGGAGGGCCCTTTTTCTTTTGCTTGGAGCAATGTCAGTTTTTCTTGTGAGAATAATGAGAAGCATGTGTTGGGTGATCTTTCATGTGACCCACCTGTTGTGCTTTAAACACAGTTAACAACACCCTCATGTTACTATTGTCTGGACAGCCACGTGTAAGAGCCTCTTCCTCCTGCTCATCTGCTGCTTTCTCTTCTTAATTATTCTGTTTTTAGGAGCTCTGCAAAGACTCCTGAAGGTGCCTGGCCACACAGAAGCAAACTAAACACTCGAACAGAAAAACTAAACCTTAATGACTACCAGAATTTAAATACACATAATCTGTAGGTGCAAAGTGTTTGTTTGAACTACATCTTTCTCCAGCAGTTAACAGTATGCAGTAGGTTTGCAATGTGAGTCTAAGTGCTCCCCAGCCCTCTGCCTGTAGCCTCAGCCCGCTGAGTTTCTCAGTTTTACCGTTGCTTGTGCCATGCTGTAATGGGCTCCCAGGACATGATGGGAATATAATAACTGCTTGACGATGTTTTTCTTACCCCCCTCACTCTCCACTAAATGCAAAATGTGCCCAGAAACATGGCATATATGGTACAGGTTGTGATGTCAGTTGTTATTGCTGGATATGTGAACCAGTAAATTTTGGATTATTTTCCACAATCTGCTGTGCAGAGTGCATTATGTCACAAAGGCCACATTGTAGCTTGTTGGGTGTAGAGCAGTGTTGTCTCTCTCTCTCTCTCTCTCTCTCTCTCTCTCTCTCTCTCTCTCTCTCTCTCTCTGTCTGTCTCTCTCTCCCTTGTTCTGTGCATTGCTGGGCTACCTTCTGTGCTTCCACTCCAGACTGTTGACTTACTTTATTCTATTACTCTATTCCCCTTACTTGTGCTGCAGTCAATGGAAAACGAGCCTATAGGATACATTACATAACGGGAATAAAATCATGAATTAAAAAGTGTGCAGAAATGTTATCCAGAATATTTTTCCATGCAATTTGATTATGTGCAAATTGCTGTGGATATCTTGGTGATGTTATAATATAAAATTATGGGGTGTTCATACATTTGCACAAAGTCAGTTGAATGCATGCTCTCTGAAACGTGACTTCAAATGATGAGATCAATTAATTGATGACAGATATATTTTAAATCCTTTGGTATACAATTGGGACTCCAACACTGCTTTTGTTCAATGCAGTATAGAATGGAAGAGTGTCCGATAAAGAGCCTCCTGTTTTTCCACTAATTAAATTTGCCACTAACATATGCCGGCAGGAACCTCTTACCTTGTTTGACTTATTTATTGCCTGACTGTAGAGGTAATTTGACCTTTCATTTCAAAGGCTCTTTTTTAATCCAGAAAAGGAGTGTTAAACTCAATTATACCAGTGATCAGTGGCTCAAACACTACATTTGTTTCCTCTGAGGGGACAAGCCAACTAGAGCCCTGCTCCCAGCTCCTTGTCCCTTACTCCTGGCCCTTCCACCCCTACAGGGTAACGGTGTGGAGGGGGGGTGGATGGGGGTAAATTAGGAGGAGAGAGAGGGGGGGCATGAGTGAGATGAGAAAGGACGAATGGAGAGAAAGAGAGAGGGAGAGAGGAAAGTGCCCTATAGTTCCTGCCATGTCACTGGAGATTTGTGTCCTCCTTTTAAATCATTTCCCTCTTTAGAAGATTAAGAAGGCAGAAATATTCTCAAACTGATCATTTTCCCTCCCTCTAAATGGACTCATTTGCATTTGCAAACGCTGCTATTAATTGTGGGTTTCAAAAAAGACAAATGACCTCTGCAACTGTAAATAAAAAGAAAAAACAGAGGTTATAATGTTAATTGTTAAAATGGCTGTACAGGGGCCAGTGGAGCCAAAGGAAAGCATATGCCATCATCACTATCAGATTTACACCACAGTGGTATGCCACAGTACAGGCTTAGATTTTATTTATTTATTTATTTCAATAAACCTTAGATCTTAAGCAAGATTTCAGTCATTTTTTTCCTCAGGTAAATCCTTATCCTGTGTGTCTGCTCCCTTTTTGTCAGTTATTCATTTAGTTTCGTATTTCAACAGAGAAGAAAGACTAAAAATTAGATGCCTTTTCAGATATGAGTTTTTGGCCGAATGCAGAGTAACATGCAGTGAAATGCTGTTATGCTGAAGAGTACAATGTTGTCTTTATATGAATGGAAGATGAAGAATGATTTTCCTACATGGAATATGAAAGTTCTACTCTACTCTTTTTTTTTTTCTGATGACACTACAGCCCATTTCAGACTTCCTTTACTCTCTAAAACGCAACAAAGGTTTCCCTCAGTTAAAGTTGTCTGCCTGCACTGTGCTGAGCTCACCTCTAAAATAATTATCTGTCAACCCAAGCCTGCCTTTGCAAATCAAAAAGTAATACAAGTCATTGGTGGAAAAGGCCACTATCAAATAGTGCGTCCCCGCTTCTCCTCGAACAAGGAAAACACTGAATAATTTGCGGACACCAATGCCTTGTTGTAACCTGATCATTTATGGATCAGTTGTTTCCTTTCTGGTTTAATTCACCATGTGATTGATTTTCAGTGCCGTACTGTTGGAAAATATCCACACTAAACCGTGCCTGAAATAGGGAATCATTTGAATACAGATGCTTACAGCTTAGGCCTTGTCACTGGAAACCACTTGGAGCCAGGAGACAATTGCAGGTTGATTATGTTGCTTCTGACAGAAGTTGCAAGTCCTTTGTACAAGGCAGAGATATTTGCATCTAAATGCTTATTGTAGACATCTACACAGCATAAAGACTGATTGTAAATGCCAGCTGTCGGGCTGTACTCGGGAATAAAAAAATAATTTCAATAAGGAAAATTGAGATGGAAATGAGGAAATTATTTTCAAATAGTGGAGCTGAAATCAATAAGTAGGAAATGGCTGAGTTTGTTGTGCTGGTTGTATTTGTCATTTTTATTGAGCGTGTTTGTACAATCACATTTGAATCTATTTACAGTTAGCATTGTATTTTAACTGGTGGAAATACAGTGTTTATGTTAATTTCTTCCTATTCTTTGCTTGCTTCTACTGGCTGTTTGATTTCTACCTGTAACTAGGTTGCACCGTAGGTATGAGAAGAATTTGGTGTCAGTTAATTGATCAGATTTAAAACATAATATGATTGTTATGATATACGTACGTAACAAATCTGCTTCTTTTGATCATTTTGTGTTCACAGGTATTTGAGTTAGTTGAAATGTGCCATTTCAGTCTTTGCAATGTTTGTGTGTGTGTGCATGTGTTTGTATGTGCACTCTGTATGTAAGTGCAGCTATATATATGGGTGTACATGTGTGTGTCTGCCTGGTGCCCAAAGCAGAGTGATGCCCCTGCTGATTCTCCTCCTCTAAGCTCTTTGTCCTGCAGCACTCAGTGTGTCTGCCTCCTCGGGAGACTGGCAGGCTTCTCTAGTGTGGCTCCACAAAGGCCCAGCCTCCTTTGAGGTGTTAAAAACTTCCATTTATGCATCTCCCTGGACAAAAAAGCACCAAGCCCATTTGAGTCCAGTAGCAACACAGGCAGACATTGTGGCCACGCTTCTCTAGCACTCATTTCACAGATTCTAAAACGAGTATATGGTGAACAGGATTTGAGGGGCTAAAGTGCCCCGCGAGGGTCAGGCGATAAGAGGGGAGAAACGCCACCACGCAGTAAACTAGAAGATGGGTCCGGGAAAATAAACACATTACCTGGGAGAAACCCCCAACATACACAAAAAACACAAACCCCACACTGAATAAGAAAGAGAGAAAGAAAGGGAGGAAGGAAAATATGAATGCATATCTTGGAAGTTAAGAAAAGAGGTCTCATCAGTGAGCAAAAAGACAAGCCTATTTTATGTTCTCTGTCTTTACAGTCTTTGAAGTGAAGAATATATGAGAGGGAATCAAAGAGAATTGATAGGTTGCACACCCGCCTGTTAGGAGCACTGGGGACTGAATGCCGTCCACCGTGGAGGAAAACATTCTATTTGCCGGTCGTTTCTCTCCCTTCACCCTGCCTAAACCCAGTTGCTCAGTAAATAGACTTTTATTCTTGTTACTTGACGCAAAGGAAATGACAGATAATGTGTTTGCTGAGTAGCACATGAAAGCCTCCTGCAGCCACAGCACTGTATCTGTATCAGGGTATTGCTCGTAACAAACTGGGTAGAATTTTTTTTTTTTTTTTTTCTGCTCGACACTATTGCTCTTAAGCTCTGCCAGAAATACTGGCCACTGTTTTAATCTGAACAAAGATATTTTAACCAGAGTGACACTACGGTAGTCATTCCTGACACTTTGGTGCTAGACATTTTGTGAATGTCTAGTCTGCTGTAGTTCAGTGGCAGGACAGGGCCAGAGATAGAAAAAGGCAGTTTGAGAGAGACAGAGGGTAAAGATAAAAAGAAAAGAAAAGAGAGATTTGTCTGGCTGTGACAGTTAACGGTGTGCTGGAGCATGAAACAGCTGTTTGCACGTGATTGACCTGTTTCCGACACCAAATAACTCAAAGATATGGTGGATCTCTTGTAGAAATACAGCTTGTCTTTTTAACTACACAGTACTGGACTTTTCATTTATTTGTCCATAGATGTCCAAAGTAGGAAGTGAATAAATTTATGAGATGACAATGACTCCACAAATACTGCTTCTATAAAATGATCTATGCCAAAGTGTCCACAGTTTACCTGAACTCTAGCTGTTTCCTGACCAGCAATGTCCTCTCATTCCCAGTTATGGTTCTTACTCACTGCATGGAAGCTGTCGTTTCGTGTTTCACAGATGATGCTACTGCAGAGAGGATTGACTTTATGGAACTGGATATTTAACAGACAATCACGTGTGTTCAATCACTGTATAAGACATTTCTGTGGCTACAATGTTCTGCGCTTCACCCGTTTGCCCTCCACACTGCACCCCCACCTTCCTGTTCCTCCCATTTCCCTATTTCCCCTGGGACCAGTGTTATAGCCCCACCTCATTGCATCCCCAAACTCCCCCATGCAGTCCGCGGCCTGACTGACTGTGTGGCTGCTGCTTCTGCAGAGATAACCACACTGCATCCAGGTAGGGAGCAGTCTGCTGATGGCATAGATTACCTCTATTGTCAAAATAACTAACTCGGCAGAATTCCTACTTTAGCTTGTTTGGACGCAGGAGAGTGTGAGGATTTGGAACGGAGGATTGGGAGGATTTTTTTTTTTTTTATACCATGTTGCAGATCTGGATGAATTCCAAACAGAAGTTGAAGTACAAGTTTTGGCTTGCCTCATGCATATCCACACACAACTACCACAAGGTGAATTGTACATATGCATACATGCACATGCGTATGCAGCAGACACATAAACATACAGACATCCACATACGTCCCACATACAGCAGTAGTAGAAAGGCAATGTTAAAGTACATGAAACATAAAACCTGAATTTGGTAACGACAGCTATGTTGCGGTTGGTCTCCTCTGTGCTGTATACAGTTGTGGTGATGATGTCTATTGATACTGAGCCACTGTCACATGATGGTTGAAAAACATAACTCTTTGTTATGGTCAAGGAAAATTAAATCAAGCGTAGCCCACACCGTATATGAACACGTGTGGAATTTGAAGGTTCAGTTGATGTGAAAGTGAATCTTTCTGTGCTGTGGAGGTAAAACTGCTTTCCTTCACGTACTGTACAGGAGGCTTTAGCTCAAGTGGCAATTCCAGCAGGCATACAGCCTGTTTGAGTGTAATATAAAGATACATGAGAAGCTTCTACGTAGGAGGGTTTAGTACGAGTGAATGATTTAACCATATATTTCACCCGCTGTGCCACTGCAGAAATGTGGAATTTGGATTTAGTGTTGTGCCCAGACAAACTGCATATATGTGTGTTAAGTGCGTATCTGAACTATACCAAATTTAAGGCCTCTGTGTGTGTGTGTGTGTGTGTGTGTGTGTGTGTGTGTGTGTGTACCCTGACATATTTCAGTGTTGGAAATGATGCTATAATTTTCAACTCTGCTTCACTGCATATGAAAGCTTTTGTGGAAACTTGAGTGTGTTTAGACTTTTGCATTTTCATGTATTTCTTTCGTGTCTGTTGAGGGTGTGTGTGTGTGTGTGTGAGCTAGCTATGGCTAGCCAAAGCTAAAGAAAAGGCCACTCTTTGACAGAAATGCCACAGGTGGATGTGAGCTCTCTGTCCCTGCTCCTTTGATGTCAGCTCCATCAGTCTGTTTGGATTTTGTATGTGAGAGCTAAACCTCCAGTATGCTCAGTGTAGTGAAATTATTTTAGCAGAAATAAGTCTTTGTGCCTCATTCTGACTGTTCACTTGTGGCCTAATGGGACAGAATTTACTTGGCATCTCTTCCTCTCACCCTAACAGTTACTGTCTGTAATTAATAATAATAATAATAATAATAAATAATAATAATAATAATAATAATGGGTATACTGAATATTGCTTAAGTGTGTTGACAATTTATTTATAAAATGTGGTGAAACTAATAATTTGAATTTGGGGTTGACTGGAATTGTGTTTAATAAGTTCCCAATCCTCTAATTGGGAATGGGGAGTGCCTGTTTTATGTTTCCTGCCCGTAGGTCTAATTCACAGCAGGAAAAGAGCTGCAACATGCAGCTACAATAGGCCGGTTGACACTGACTCTTATTACACCACAGGGATTACTACATTTGCTTCATTATAATATAATTTGGGGTCGCTCATTATTTGCAATTATAAATTCTTTTTTTTCCCCCCTCAGACAAATAATTAACTTAAATAACCAGTGAATAAGGAATACAGTTCCCATTTATTATTTATAATAAATTCATTCATTGTTCTCAATCAACATCAGATTATGAATTCAAAGGTTTGTTAATATCTACTCTCTGTAATTATAAGAGCTCTCATTTATGTAGGCACAACAGGAATTAAGCCTATAGTCAGATGTTTGACAAAGACTGGTTTATTGAATTACCATCCATGTAATATGTGGTTTATCCAGCAGGCAAGGATTATTGTGTAGACTGAATAGCTACTAATATAAGTTAATCGTGTGTGTATGTGTGTGTGAATACAAGAGTGGGTGGTTGCAGCTGGAGCATAGTTCAGAACAGTGAAATAGTCTGTGTTTAGCGTCATTTAAGAGGCAGGAGTAGATTTTAAACTCAGAGGTGCTATTCATGTAACAGCTTTCCATTCAGCTGGGGTCACCTGGGTCCCCTCTCCCCCATTGTCACCTCCAGCCTCAAGGCTACCACATTCAGACCCGTCTGCAACTCTTGCCTTTATCTGGCTCATTCTGTTCGCCCTCCAGCCTCCCACGCAGCAGACTCCGTGCTGTGCTCTGACAACAATGCAGTGGTAGTCGGTACATTTATCTGGTCTTGTTGTTGGTGGCTTATTTGCCCCAGCGAAGGGAGACTAAGGTGCTGTAGTGCAAATTAGTGACAGATCAGTTAAGCGTGACCTTAAAAACCCTTGGCCTTGTTTAATTGGCAGTGCTGAGGCAGACTAATTGTATAAATCAGCTGGTAATGAGATCTTGGCTTATTGTGAAAAACAAGATAATGTGAGAAAATGAACATGAATAAGCTCATAGCATTTCCATCCCTCAAGCTAGATGGCCCCATCAATGAGTTGTCATTGTCCTTACCGCTGAACTATGGGTGCATTTAAGCAGGAATTTGGTTCAGATGATGCCTAAAACTGTATGCACTTATACTGTACTTGCGTTTCCTTGTTATTCGTGCATTCTCTAACATAGCTCTTAAGTTGCAGCCCTTCAACAGACATGCTGAAACTAGCAGAGCATGGCCCCTAAATAAATCATTAGCAGGCAGTGCTTGAAGAGAGAAAGCAAAATTTAATAAAACAACCACTTTATATGAAAGCTGTTTATTAGTGGAATCCACCAACTGGAAGACAGATTAATGAGGAGAAGTAGATTTCAAACATTGTCTAGGACGGATTCCCATTGGTGACAGCTGTGAGGACTGGAGGTCAGACACTAACAAAGCTGTTTCGCTCAGCTGTGGAGACTCTGACCCTCAGCCAACAACACTATGGCCCCAATTCTCTTCCTCTTGTTCTGTCTCTGTTTGTTCTGATGTAGGTAAATACAGTTATCTCAGACCTTTGTTGATTTTAACTATGTCCCAAAGTCACTCAACTGGAAGCTATTCAAACACATTGATAATATTTAAATGTTGTATTTTTTCTATTTTAAAAGTAATATTTATACAGTAGATCTTTATAATAACGATACGATGTTGCATTCAAGGACAAATTGAAAATAGCCCTTTCCTCTCTTATTTGTGCTTACATTTCAGGTTATTTACATGAATTCAAAATCAGCCGACCAGTGATCGCTGGAAGCTGGGGATTGAGTCTTTCAGTTTTTGTAAGTATCAATTTACCTCTTCAGCTGCTTCTGTCTTGCCACATGTCTCATACACCCCTGCTGTCTTTCACCCACAATGAACACCTGCATCAAATGAGGTGGACAATTGGATAGGCACACAATGTATGCACAATTAGACAGTTGTATAGGAACAAAGTTACAGACAAACCTTTTAAACATTATATCCTTCAACTTCTTTTTCTTGCATTTTGCTTTCCCTTCAGTACTGTGCTGTGATTTTTCTTTCCCCTGTCTCCTTCCTTCACATTCTGTTGCTCCTGTGTGATATGATCTACTTCCTTGTGTGGAAGTTGCAATTTTAAAGTCAAATAAGGCTTTCTAGTATTTATTAATTGTAAGTCTTCTTAATGGCTATTTAAAGCCAGACATGCTCCTACACTATAGGAAAAGAAAATCAACCTTTTGAAATTCATTTACAGATGACACTGGTCAAAAATGTGAAAACTTGATTGCTATTTGCTAGAACTAAGCATTAAGAATAATATGAAACTATCCAACCTTATTTTGAACATCTATCTATCTATATGCATGTATATATAAGTGGTCGTATGTCAGTATAAAGTGGTTTAAGTGAATTTTTTCAAGGCAATACAGTAAGACAGTTGCTATGAAAGGTGGCATTTTGCTTTAAAAGAAACAGAATAGACAGTACTACAGTCCTCTCTGCATCAATATAATATTACTTTAACTATCTTTGCTCAGCTGCTGCTCATGCAGGTTTTCTAATAAAAATGTATCATAGATATTAAGCAAATAAAGGTGAGGAACTTAGTTCATATTATTCTTTTTTTTTCCAAATGTCAGTTGGAGATATCCTGGAAGTCATATTAATGTGGTTGAGAAGCTCTCCAATAATAGCAGGGAAACATCTCTGAATTCAAAGTTCATGGCCATTTACCATTGTTTAATCATGCCATTTCTTCTGCTCTGGCGAACACGCACCTGTCTACCAGCGAGCTGACTCTGCTGCTGCATGTTAGTGCTGCTGAGGTTGTTGTGAACGGCTTGAACTTGTACTACCACAGTCAGTCATCACTCAGGTCACACTGTACATGGTTCTGTAAACATAAAAGCAGAATATAATGAATCAAACTTACTAAAATATAACACATTACTGTGAGAACTAAAAAATGCAACCAATCAATGTTAAGAACAATACTAGCTAACTGGTGTGAGCAGGTCTTATATACCTGATCATTTACTCTATCAACCTACTGCAGCACCTCTTTTGAAATTCTCCGTGTCATTTGAGATACCAGATACTGGATGATATGTTTTGTAATGATATAACATCAACTAGCAACCTTCACTAACAGACAAATGAATAAAAGATGCTAAAGCAAAGATCCCAGCTGAGTCATCAGCAGAAGCTGTGTGGTCAGCCCTCCAACATGGATGATTGGGTTTAGGTGAAAAATTAAAAAGGAATATGTTCAAAAATTGCATCCACGTAACAAGATATGATTGATGTACTTCTGCTGGTCACCACCTGTGTGTATTGGCTCCTGCTGGTCCAGCTAAAAATGCGCCTCCTCAGGTAGTCAATAAATTGACCCCTGAAGTTTTGATTATAAGGATTTAAGTCACTGTAATGTTATCGGGCATCTGTCAGTATTTGTTACAAAATAAAATACCACATGAAGCCCTGTTGGGCTAGCATTCATTGCCATATCACTCCTCTGAGACATGCAGTTGGATCCTCGTACAATCTGAAATCTAGATCCATTGACCCACAGCTTTAATTAATCTCAAAACATGACAGAAAGTAATTTAGTTTGTGTCTGGAGTGCTTATAGTACAAGTTTAATTACACTCTTGCAATGTCATTTGAAAACACCTGATGAGGATGTGTTAGACCATGTGAATAGGCACACACTATACACTCTTTGTTATTATGTGCCATTCATCTAACAAGCAACAGCAACGTAGTCTGGCGGTTCTCAGCTCTCTATCGATGGCACCACTGAAGAAGAGAGTGCTGAGGAGCCATTTGGTTAGAAATTAAATAAATTGCACCTCACCATAAAATGAAAATGAATAACCTTTGAATGGTTATTCCTCATCTATTATTTATCAAATGGGCCTCTTCAGTCCGCTGACCCTGCAGTGATTATGGTCAAAATGTTTCTGAACAGAGACCGCTCGACCGCCTTACAAATATTTTAATTTCATCAGCCTCAATTACTTCAGAGGATCCCAGTGTGAATTTGGAAAACTAATTGTTGCATATTTCATTACCTGGCAAGAATGTGGGAAACCCTCCTGAACTTTATCCATCTTCCTAAAGTCTGCATTCAATTAATAGCTTGCTCTCTGTATTACTCATGAATGACCTCATTTTGAAGTGCTTAAACTAAAATATGCTTTAACTGTGCTTTAACTAATTTGTTGAGGTTGGGTGTTGTCTGAGCTCTCTTTACAGTTGGTGATGAAGTATGGTCTATATTAAACCACATGAAAAGGACGTAACCGCTGAGTTTATTACTATTAATTATTATCATTATTATCATTATTATTTTTAATTATTTTCTGAAGGTTTGATGGACTTTTTCATCCTCATAAGAATAAAAACCTAATATGGATTTGGCTGCTGTCCTGCTTCTCAAGGTATCTTCCTTAGTACTGCAGGACAGCGTTTCACCTAGTAGCTATATACAGCAGAAAACAAGACCAAAGAACATGCCATTAATCTTCTTGCTACACCAGCTGTGGAAAGTAATGCATAACTAAAAGTCCGGTAAAATGAATTAATGATTTCAACCATGAACTTTTCTCCCAAAACGCCATGAATCGTCTTTAACTGATAATGCACCACGACCCTGGAGTGTGAAATCCCTGTTGCGTTGAGAGTAGCCAGTTAATTGATTCACAAATTATTTAAAGTTTGTGGTGCCCAGGGGAGTGCTCGGCTCTAATGACAGCCCATTTTGAAAGAGTTGAAAAACTCAGACAACCCAGGCAAGCCAGTATTAAATTGTAATGGTAAGCTAACAAGTCTAATCTACGCCCCAAGAAAAGAGATGGTGTCCAGTATTGTGTTGCTAGATGGCGGCAGTTCAATATTCTCTTTGAACTGGGATCTATCTCATCCTAAATGGAAGATTCAATTTGTTTTTCTCCTTTTTTGGCCTTTTATTCTCTCTTCATAGAACATTAAGGAATCTGTTTTTAATACAAATGTCAATTTGCAAATGCCATTGCTTCTAAACTTGGCATTTGTGTCATTTGTCCATCAGCATGACACTCATTGTCGTGCTGATGGACAAATGACAGCCATTAATCGGACATTAATTTTCTGGTGACTCCAAAACTAATGGAGGGTTTGACTGACTCGGACAGGGGTAAATGTTGTTACCTACAACTCTTAAACAGACTGATGAGCATTACACTCTGTACTACCTCTGTGTTGTGTTAGTTAAAATAAAAGCTGAATGTAAAGTCGGAAATCAGTTAACAAAGTAGTTCAGAACGTTTTGTTGTGATAAGACCTAGATGAAGCGGTAGCCGGTCACTCTGTGCAGAATAGGCTCATCTAGTAGCATACACACTGTACGCTCCTTTGCTTTTTAGTTGGAGTTGTTGGATCTCTGTGTTAATATCAAGGAGCCTCTAATCTCGGCCCATTAGCAACTGCTGTCATTCAGACACACGGTGTCGGCCTGATTTAAATAAAATGAAATGAAGATGGTTGTTTCTGGTCCCTTGGCTTCACTCATTGCCATAAACATATGCTCTGTGCCCCGCTTCTTTCCATCTTATTTATGACTTTAATTTGTTGTGTGGGCTGCGCAAGAAATCAAATTTAATCCAATCCTCCCAGGGACCCTGTCATATAATAACATGGTAATTTCTGTGTATCCTTTTGAAAAATGAGGAAATTAATTCTTCCTGACATGTTCTAATTATTCCAGTGTGAACGGCGGATGGGCTCCCTCCTTCCTCCCCATCCCCCACCCCCTAAGTGTCAGTTGCCGACGGGTGGCGAGGTGCTAATGCTGACCAGCAGCGCGTTTAATTTGAAACATGAGCAGACACCTTTCAACACACCTTCCTAATGCTGGAGTGGCTCACACAAATTAATTCACTACTCATCTGGCAGCTCTGACTGAGATATGTGTATGTATGTGTGTATGTGTATGTGTGTGTGTGTGTGTGTGGATGGGGGGGTCAATGGGACACCACTGCCATTAGTAAAGGTAACATAAGGTGTGTGCGTGGGTGTGCGCTACACTGTAGGTGTATATGCATATATGTCTGGACCAGGTATCGCCATATTTCATGTGAGTGGGTGTTGAGTTGGCGTAAAGCTGTCTGTTGGGATGTTGGGAGTGCTTGGACAGCTTTTTTTCCTCCCTGGATCTCCCTCTTCTCGAACCAACAGTACCTTTTCACACATCCCACTGCTCCACTGAGAGCTTTGAAAGGCTTATTTAATTAGACTGTCATCAGCCAGTCTTTAGCTTATCACTTCAATTTGCATAGGGACACTACTGGCGGAGATGTTGTGGAACAATGATCTTTAGTTTCATGTACAAGAGTTAAAAACTTATAACTGCCTCTTACATACAATGTCATTTAAAAATAAAAATCAAGCTTCTAAAGATCCAATGTGATTAATAGTAATAATAATAATAATAATAATGATAGTAATAATGATCTTTACAATTACAAACTGAGCTTGAAAATAAGACAAGATATTTTAGTAGTGTAAATTTTGTAATAAAATGTTTGTTATAAAAACTGGCACTGACCTGGTGTGATGGTGACATTGTTATCATGGAAAACAAAATTGGTTAATAATTACAAAGGCTGAAATCAAACTGCAAAATAAAAATAAACTGTATTCTGAATTTTGCCAAGACTAAGTCTCTGTTAGTCCACTGCACTGTATACATTATACATACACAGAGAAGAAATGAATTTCCACACTAATTATGTACAGTATCTAAGCAGCTGAGACAGGAGGAGAAAAAATAAACAAACAAAATTTACTGAACTTTGGAGTCGGGTTAAAACCGCAGAACTGTAATTGATTTGGTGTGTGTGTGTGTGTGTGTGTGTGTGTGTGTGTGTGTGTGTTGTCTCTGGGTCGTAGAGCAGAGGGCTCATAGCCGTGGCGTCATGGACGAGGAGAAGAGAGCATAGCTTTGTGAGCAGTGGGTGGGTCCCCACATGACTCAGAGAGGGGAGAGGCGTCAACATGGCCGCCCGGCCCACAGGGATTAAAGTGTCCCCCCCTCACACCCTGCAGGGTTAATCACTGCCATTTTGGATCCATGCAGAGGGAGCAAATGCACTCTCCATCACTGTGGAAGAACTGAGACATAAGCCACCAGTTAGGCTGCCACTGCAGCAGCTCTGTGGGTAGATGTACTTCATAAGCTTGTTTCCACTCAGTACAATAGACTGTTTTGAGCCTGGGTTTATTTGTCTTAAGAAAGTTGGAGTTGGATCAGCACAGACTGTTGCTCTCTGTATCCTCCTCTTTGGATATTGCTACTTTTTCTCATATGGGTTTGTTTAAGAGATACACCAAGTAACCTGGGATGTAGTTACTGGTAGGATCTGTGTAGCTAACTTCTATGTCTCACTGTGTGCTGCGCACTACGTGAGCCTGTTAATGACTGAAGGCTGAGAGTGCCGTCTCGTGCCAAGACCCACATGGCTGCTGGCGGTGCATTAAATCAGCAGTCAATTTGACTGGAAGTTTGAAATCTGGGCTAGGTTAAGGGGATGTGCTGAAGCCGTGTTAATAGCTAGCTTGTTGTCCATATGGTACTGCTTTAATAGAGCACATTTGTTGCAGATGGTGGGAGACTTGGTTAGGCAGAGGCAGCTTTTGGCAGAGGCTCATTCTTCGAAAGGGCTGCCGTGCTGCTCAGACTGGTCCAGGCCAACTTAGTGATGTTTCTCCTCCCTCCCCCCCTTCACCGAAAAGCCTGCCCTTGAATTGTGGCCTAACCTTAATTTAAAGACATTTTTGTTTTTGTGTTCGTAGAAGAGCAAATACAATGTGCCTCAGTCACTTTTTCCCTGAGTTTGGTCATTTGCTCTCCAAACTGCACCGCTGCTTCCATAGGCTAAGTTCAGTTGTTTCTGACCACAATGGGACTGTAGACAGCAGGCACAGCTGAGGAAACACAAGCACACAGAGAGTGAAAGACCAAGGGTTATGGAATACGACCAAAGATAAAGATAGAAACATAGCATGGCCTAATCTAGTTCATTTTCTCTCCTGCTACTTAACTGTTTTAGCCCGCTGAAGCGTTCAGGTGCCAGTAAAATAAACACACATTCACATGATAATGAAGAGTGCTCTGCTCATCCTATTACTGGTTATATATACATTTGCTTCTGCATCAAACCCGAGACTGTTTCTATTCCCTTAATTCCTGATCAGAGGTTTGCAGTATGTAAATATGTACTAGAATGTGGTTACATGTACTATAAGTTCAGAGTGAACTTACATTTGTGTTGTGGATTGTTTTAGTTTGTGTGCGCCTGACGTAGAGTATGTGTGCTTTTTGCACTCAGAGAAGTGAGGAGACACGCTTGATCTGCTCTGCACTGTTTGACGGTTGTTTTCTCACGTTGTCACTGGCTTGGTGTGCTGTGGCGTGGGGATGGTATTATGTGCGCTGGGCCCAGCTGAGTGGAGAAAAGAGCAGAGCTGCAGCGCCCCTGGCTATGCCACTCCCGCCTCCCCAGACACCTTATTGTGAGAAAAGTCTCGGCTGAGCCCTCTGGGCCTTGTGGATTCACTGCCTCGCTAAGTGCTGGCCAGACTGAAAGGCACAGTGTCCTTGGGCCCAGCTCATTCTTTCCATTCTCTCAGAGGCTTTGTCTCATAAGCCAAGAGAGCAAGGGGAGAAAATGCCAAATTACACCCATGTCACTAAAACTTAAGGTGTTTAAGGGCTGAGATGTCATTTGCTGTTGTGTTTTGTGTTATTCACGATGCTGTGCATGAAGGAGTGTTACAACAGAAGAAGTTCAGAAAAGAGTATTTTTCTTTCCATTGGTGTTAAAAAGTAGTGATTTTCACAGCAGGAATTTTGATCCATGGACTTTATAGCTGTCGAATTTAAAAGTTATGAAATTGAATAAAAGGACGGTGGAGAGATGAAATGCTGAAGTGAAATTACTTGTAAGAATACTGAAAATATATTACACTGGCTGAATATCTTTATAAGGCTAGTTGTGAGATCTGAGATATTTAAATTTCAACCACTGACAAAAGTCTGTTCTCTAGAGTTGCTGCTTGTTTTTACCACTTAAAACAAAGCACATGGAAGTACTAATCAATTTCCAACCAGTCTTAACACAATAAAAGTGTATAGTATACAGACCAATAACATCGGTTAATGGAAACCTGTTGTAAGTAATTTTTAGCCATGTGTCTCCACTATTTTGTGGGTAAGGCTTCTGAACGACCCCTGCAAGTGGTGACATCATGACCACATCCTTTTGCCTCATTGGCACTGTGAGTCCCAGCTTGGGTCCCCTGCGGCTGGGCTCCCAGAAGCCACAGCACCCTCGCCACACATGGGCTGCAGCTGGACCACCGTTGGCTACTCTGAACAGACTGGGGCTGCTCTGGGATCTGTGGTTACAGTGCTGGATGTACATGTATATATCTGCACACAGCCGTGGAAAAAGACTGTATAGAGATCAGTAGGCAGAGTTTATTTGATGCAAACATATCATCAGGCTTTCAGTGCAAACCGATGTTGTATGCAAATCCACTCCCTCGATGGAAAGAGGTATAATTAATGATGTCAGTTCATAAAAAAAGAGGATGGGTTCGTAGCCATATTTCTGCTTTAATTAAAGACATGCCTTATTATAGGAGGACGATGTATGCTCTGTGTTTTTCTTTTTCTTTTCCTCCTTCTTTCTCCTTTCCCTCCTTTCTCCCTTTTCTCCTTGTTCTTCTTCTTGATTATCACTCGTTTCATAGTGAAAATGGTTCTTTGTGATTTTTCCTGCCAGAACCCCACACGCTGACATGGAGGGCTTTCTACGTAGCAGCTTTTTACTGAGGTTAGTTACATTTCTGTTGTTGCCATTTAGGATCATAGGTTGGGCAGGGGTGGTAGCGGGCTAACAGGGGTTAAACTTTCTGACACATTGTTAGCTTTAGACTTTGTCCTGTGTGTGCGTGCACGTTTGTGTGTGCGTCTGTATATTTGAACAATGTCAAACATGGATTCTAACATATTTACCCAAGCTGTGTGTTTCGGTTGTGTTCATGTAGTATGTGACTGACTGGCATGCTCACCCTGATATCCTCCAGTCAGACTGAAAGCACACGTCAACAACTTGAGGGACACAGACACAGATGTAGATGAGCTGTTCCCCTTTGTTTCCTTCTTCTCCCTTTCACAGCTTTAAGGATCTGCAGATCAGGCTTTCTGTGTCTTTGCACTGCATGCTTTTCTCAGACCACTCTCCCCATCTGCCCTCCCTTACTAACCTCCCTAATCAGTGATGCAGGGGCAAGACAGTAGCTGGCATATCGGTCCTGTGATGTGCTGTTGTTTCCTGTTGTGTTCTGTGTTTGTATTCAGCCTAACATAAAGATTTACATTTTTTGTCTTTGCCCTTCCTGTGATTCTAATTAAAAATTTGTGCTGTCATTACACACAGAGGAAGTAAATAAGAGAGCGTATTTACCATTGGCTCCTTTCCTAGTCAACCACCTTCTCTAGGCTCCAGTGTTGCTCCCTAATTAGGGTTGGCTCATTAGAAGCCACAGCAGCAGCATCTGCCTTTCAAAGCTGCTGTCAGCCAAACTTTACTAAAGCTAATGAATCCTCTTTGATTTCTTTTTCAAAAGGTCACTTATTTGATTAAATTAACAGCATTTTTTTTTCTCTCAGAACTGTTGGGGGCATTTTAAAAAGAAAGGACAATTTGATACCATTACTCTCACAAGTCAAAGTGTAATGGAGGAACTCAATAGGAAAATCTCTCATGCATTTAAATTTATTTTATTTATCTTTAGAATCCAATCATTTAAAATTGTATTAAAAAGATGATTGAGGTCCACATTATAAAAGTTCAAGAAAAAAGAGAGTTGACTTCTGATAGAATTGACATTTCGGCCAAAGTTAATCCTGCAGAATTATATTGTGTAAATTATATGCACAAGGACTTTTTCACAAAGGCATATCTGGCTATTAACTGAAACTTTTCATTTCAATTATAATAAATTGAAAAAAGCATTTATTACTTACATATGAATTATATATAGTTATATAATTATATATAATTCATATACTTACTGTCTTCTGCAGCTAACAGGTAAAACATATAATGCAAAAATGTACAGTATCTGCTTTATCTTTCATGGCATGGCACCAATTTATTTGGCGTGGTATCTCTGCAGTGGTTTGACAGGAGTTATTCAGGCATATAGCATGTTACATTTTTGAGAGTGCACTGCCTACACTCATTTCCGCTTTCTTTGGAGTAAGGCTACAAAGTGGATGACAGTGTTTAACTCTCACCACCTGTCGAAACCAGTTTGGTGGATAACTAACCGTAATAAAGATGTGCTGTATCCTGTATGTTGAAGTGGGGCGGGATAGTTAAGGCGGCTGGCGGAGGCATAGCTCAGATTCACCATGGATATTTTTTACGTCCAATCCCACATGTAAAAAAGAAGAGAGAGAAAAAAGAAACATGACCCCTGACCTTGGCTGTTTCTCAGCAATTTCCCTTTGTTCTCGGAGCTGTGAGAAAACACTGTGATTATTCAAAGTAAACACATTATTGCGCTGCTGATCCACATCCTTCTGTCAATGTCTGTTTTAATTAAAGGAGAAGTGCCAGTAGAAAGATATCACGCACACTGGCTGGAGATTGGAGGCCTCAACAATCAGGCCAAGATTAAAGGCAGGCTTTGCTTCAGGGTTAGCCCTTTTGCTTGGATAAGACTTGTCCTGGAGTGGGCTGTGGAGTGGGGGTAGGGGTGAAAGGGGAGAAAAGGATAGAAACAGGGGTTGGATGGATGTGGCAGTTAGACATTCCTCCAGTGAAGAATCCCAGTATCTTTTCTCAAGCAACTGAATTAGGTCAAAGGGGGCTTTCTGAACATGCTCTTACATTTCTCCTCCAGTGTGCAGATGTTATTGACTTTTTTATACTATACGTCGTATCTCAGTAGCACACCGGATGGGTTTTTCATTATTGTAATGAGTCATGAGTTTGGTTTTGAGTCATACATACTGTGAGCTTTAATAGCTGTAAAAGTGCTTCCTAATAGCACCTGAGACATGGCCATCGTGAAAAATACATCAAACTCTTCAGATGTGTTGGGGAAAAAGTCTAAACTTCATATTTTACGTACAAGTCAAAGACTTTGTACTGTCTCCTAATAATAATGCCAGTCTGTTTAAAATTCCCAGTGTTTCTAAAACTAATGCAAAAGTTCTCTGAACTACAGGATACAATGTGCACAGCGTCTTTAATAGACAACTATTAATGCTTGTGTTATTGTAAGCCTCTTTGTTGAAGAGAAGATGTGTTTTCAGTTTAGATCAATTTTTCATATGTTTATGGAAGACGTTTAACAGGTTTTTGTGTGTGTAGTCAAAGAGACTGAGAAAATGAGAGTGAGAGTGAGAGTGAGAGAGAAAGGGGAAGGAAGAGAGACAGAATACAGAGATGTGTATACAGAGAGGGAGAGAGATAAGTAAAGAGAGAGAGAGAGAGAGAGAGAGATGTCTTCAGTCTCTGTCTACTCCCAGTGGGCAGGACCTCCCCCTCCATTTCTGCCATTATTTGATGTAATGAAAGGAGAAAGTGTGTAACATTGAGATTGTTAATTAATTTAGTCTAACAAGATGAAGATAAATGAAACCCACTGAAGGTTGACTAGGCTAAGGGGCCCACTTAGCATTCCTCCTGCCCTCCTGCTCTGTCTCTCTCACTCCTTCACAATGGAGCACAGCTAATAGGTGCAGCACCGTGTTTGTACAACCCCGCTGAGCTCTCACCCAGTAAGTTTAGATGTGGAACTTTTTGACAAAATATTTTATTTTCAACCTCTATTTATCATAATCTACTCTCAGGGATATTTTAATTTCCAAATGGCTGAGCTGCATTTGTAATGCAGTTAGTTTTGGAGCATAGATATGCAATTATCTAATTGAGTCATCTTGGCATGTTAGATAAAGCTCAGTTGACATACATGAGTAGTGAACTAAACTGACTTTTCCTATCCACATATAGAAGCACTGGTCAAATATAAATACATTATTATTTCTGGAACACCTTGTCACCTTATAGATTACAAGCACACCTTTTATTATCGTCTGCTAGAAATCAGTTATATTTTTGTCTGAGATGCAGGGAGGTTATATAAATGGCCATTCTCTCCAGCAACTATGTGGCCCCTTTACATGAGTCTGTGTGACTCCCAGCCTTTCACCATATGAATGGTTCTTCTCTAATACGGCTTGGGGGTTATTTGAGCGGCAAGACAGACAAAAAGCAAAAAAGGACTTTTTTTTTTTTTTTCAAAGCCAGACAGTTGTCTTCATCCACAGCCCTAACAAGCAAATCAGTAGTCTATCGAGGTCTTTCCTCTGTGGACACTTTGTACAGGATCTTCATGGCAGCACAGACCAATCATTATGGCACCCATTCTTTGCTCCCTTAGTTCTCAAGTCATCAACAATGGGTTGTTGATTGTATGAAAAACACCAGAACAATCATGTCCTCTGTTTTGTTGGCACGGCAGTGTTTTAAAGTGCAATCCCAGATAATATCGTCATTATTGTTATTCTTGGAGCAGGCCTCAGCAGAAAGAAGTAGCTGCTTGCAGTACGTCATTATTTCGTAAATTTCGATTAGCTCATCATGCTGTCTCCTGGCAAACAGAATCGTAGCTAATTAAAAGTGAGTGAGCACTCCTGCCTGTGACTTAAAAGGTAGCACTTGATAGGCTGTTAATATGAAAAAAGTGGTAAAAAAAAAAAAGGATTAGAGCTGTTACCCTGGTAACTCCAACTTCCATCTGCACGGGAACAATGAACTTGTGTTCCTCCACCACCTATGCTTGAAAAAACAGAAAGCAAGGAAGTGAGTGTTCTGAAAGGACAAGACCCTTTTTAACAACAAAGTAGGATCCAGGCCTAATAGGCTCTTTGGTGCGAGTTGTTAGGCGAGCTCACTGGGGGATAGAGGGGCAGAAAGGTCAACGTGTAATCCTAGGACAGTGAAAGTCGTCCTACGCTTTTACAATAGAAGTTTGTTTCATGGAGATTATGTGCGTTTATATATATATATATATATATAAATAATTTAATAATTATAATAATTGAATAAGCACAAACAAGATGCCAAAGAGTTGGACCAATTAGCAATTAGATAGAGCTGTCAGAAGCAGTTTGAATTCTTTCCTGCATCTCTTTTACTGACACAACTGACAGCTGCATAAGAGCATTTTTTCAGCTTCTTTTGTATTTGTCATTTCCATTAAACATTCAATGATATTATAATCTCAGTATTTGAATGAAAGCATGAGAGAAGTGGTGATACAAGTAACGGTTGTCATGAGTAATGCATTTCCATGACATTGTTTTTATTTCAACCAGCATTAAAACAAGTTTCTAAGGAATCACAAGAAACGTGTTTGATGGGCTTATAGTTAAGAGCTGCTAAAGAACTGCTACTCTGAAAGGGAACGCTCCTGCTCTAAAACCCTGTTGAGTTATAATGATCCATGACTATGGAGGAACAGTATGTGTTTCTCTTTGAGTTTTATGTCCCTTATTACAGCTGCAATACGTCTGCTCACATTAAGCTAATTTATGGCTGAGGCCAGCGTAACAGCAGTACAGGTTAATGAATTTGGCATTACTAATTAAACGTTATTGAGGGATGAATATGAATCCTGTGGTCGGGAGGGACAGCGGAGAAAGGGGGAGGAGAGGGGAATGGGAGAGAGGACTTTTCTGCATCCTCTCTTTTTCTCAGTTCCTCCACTGGGTTGGGTTTACAATGAGTAAGACATGAGAAGCGAATGTGAAGACAGCACAGCCTTTGAGGTGAAATGGAGGACAGTTTTATTTCAGTGCAATCCCCCGACAGAATACTTCCTCTGATCAGGTGCGTCTGAAAAGAAAATTGTTTATATGATTGTGCATACCTCCACAGAATGTGTTTGGAAAAATAAAACACTAATATTCCAGTGTGAAAGGAAATAATACCTCCAAAACCAAAAGCAAACATCTTAGCCATTTTTTTTCCTGTATTTGAATTTCTGTAATTTCTGTGAAGTATTTCAGTGTAAAAGGATAAATGAACAGCTAAAGTGATTAAACACTCCAATGTAGGTGAGGACCATTCTGTTCAATGCAGAGAACATTTCCCTTTTCACACAGTTGTTGTCAAGCAATTACTTCAGTCACCTTTTGAAAACAGGAATTTAAAGGCCACATAGTACAGTCTACTCAAGCAAAGAGGGATGATGGTGACAGTGTGGAATATTGAGCAATTATTGAACTGCCCACTGACGCACACTCTCCAGGACCGGGCTATGAGTGTGTTGAGGAAAACAAGATAAATACTTTCCCTGGATTTTTTTTAACACTTTTCCTCAGTGTAAAGAGTTACACAAATAAAGAAACAACATTAAAAAGCACAATGTCAGTTAGAGAGTGTAAACATAAACTCATATTGAATTGAATTTATTAGTTAATCATACTGAAATTCAAATTGAAAGTAAGTGCAGTTAAGAGAAAACTGTTGACTACTCTTAACCACTTTACAGTAATGACAACACAAAAAAAGTGACCAGCAATAGATGAGTATTTAAGAAACTATATGGTAACACAGATGAAGTGATAACAATTTCATATGTGAATTTAAAAGTGACTGAAAAATTTAAAAATCTATTCAAATTCCCTTATTATTATTATTTTGTAAACGTCCACACAGCTTCCCAGGGTGCTGTTCAAAGCTTTCACCTCCATTGAATTTTACCTCCTGACAGAGACATTTTTTGGAGCTTGTTATAATACTGTTGTGAAGCACCCCTATTTCTTCTTGTGTTTATTGTTAGTGGCTTCTGTACTATATGCACACTTAGAATCTTATTTTTCCTGCCGCGCTTTCTCTACTTCTCTTTCACTCACTCTCAGAAGCGCCTCTACACTCATGTCTGACATACTCTCCCTGAGAGCTAAGCCTTTCAATTTAGATTTCAATTATCATGTTAGTTTTGTGATTAGACTTTAGTCCTCCAGGAATCAGACCTCTCTGCTCCTCTCTATTCCACTCTATTCCACTTCCCCTGCAATCACATCCCATCTGATGAATTGCGCATATAATTACGGAAGTTATTGAATATGCAGATCACTGCTGACTCTTGGTGTGTGGTTCATAATGCATCAACTCTAACTGTATCAAACAAGGGTCTCTGATAAAGACCCACTCTGATAATGAGAGAGGGCCAATGTATGCTATTAGTTAGAGATAACAGACACCACAAAGGCTGAGACTCAATTAAAACAAAGCCATGCTATAATCTCTGTGACTCTGGGACTCAGTGTGTGTGTGTTTGTGTGTGTGTGTGTGTGTGTGTGTGTGTGTGTGCCCCTAAACAACACTCACACCAGGGAAGGGACTTGGCACTGGGCACAGTCAGCTCTACCATTACAACCAGCACAGCAAAGACCAGTCTGAGTGGTCAGCCAGCCAGTGCACAAGGTGTTTATGAATCAACCAACATGAGGTATTTCCCCCATGTTACAGTATGTTGCTACCATCGTCTTACACCCCGTCCCATGATGCAATCCCTTAGAGCTTTTCAAGAGAGGGGAGTGAAGCACTTTACAGGCACACCCACAGGAGGGGGATGTGGGAAATTTTGAAACTTTTGATAGCTTTTAGAGAGCTTTCTTGGCTCGCAAGCAAAGAGAAAAAGGTCTCTCATGCTATAATTTTTTGCATTTTGCTGTCAAGATACTTGGGATTTGTTACTTGCTCTTCAACAGGTCCAAACCTAGAAAATATGTTTTTCCACATAAAGCTAGTCTAATATAGTTTCTCAGCTAAAGTTTCAGACACAATTGAGAATACAGGGAAACGGAAGAAACCCTGCTCCTGTATTTTTAGCCTGTGGTGTAGTGATGTAGGTGCCATTTATAGCTGATATGCCAGGCTGATGCTGGACGGCTGCCCTGCTGACACCAGAAGACAGTTTATAGACCGTACAACCCGTGCAATCTCCAATACACAGACCTACAAACAAAATGGGCACAAAGGCTGGCTTTTTAAAACATTACATCATGCTATATGTGTAATGTACAACATACAGACTACATGTTTCATTCACCAAGTAACAGACATAATTAAATTAAGCAAATAAAATGTATATGGATTTTAGAGTGACCTACTTAATTGATGAAGAGAGGTTGATATTTTTATATTTTAAGATTCGTGAGACATGGTGACACATTGTAGCCATCTAATATGTGGCTCTAGAGAAAAAAGAAACACATGGGGGAGTGCCCTCCGAAACGTACGATGCAAATATAAAAACACAAACATCATAAATGTTTAGCAAGAAAAGAAACACAGGAGACTGTCTGGTAACTGTGGGGTCAAGATTTTGTTAGGATTATTCATAAGCAATTTTCCCTATAAATGTGTTAAAGCCACTGAATTAAAAATCCATAACTTATCTTTAAACAGAAATAACACAGTAGCATCATTGATCTGGTATCTTATGAAATGTAGTTACTCCTCTGTTGCCCCACATCCTGTGGTCACAGTAGCAGGTATTAGAAGCATGGCTGGTGCTGGATCTTTTTCACTCTCATGGCTGTCTGTTGTAATTAAGACTAGGCGTGCGCTTTTAGCACATTGCAATGTGGCACTTTACCCGGTTCTATGTATATTATTAGGTTAATAGGATTGAACATGTTTACACCAACTGTTAGCTTAACAGGAGGTCAAAAAGGTGTCTTAAACTTTGTTAAGGGGCTTACTTTGGGGCTCAAATGGCATTATAGTGGCTGATTAATGAGCCTAGACACTAACAGAAAATACACAAGTTATGGTCTCTGCTTGTGTTCAGTGTTAAATGCCTTAGTGGTCTGTAAAGTAAAAAAAAAAAAAGCACTAAAGGGCATGGTTTGCCTAAGTGGCCAATGGGATTTGACTACCCTTTACTGTAAGGAGTGTGTTGCAAGTGCAACGACCTTTGTCAAGTTCCAGCTATTGTTTGCAGATTGGTTACACACTCTACAGTCTGTGAAAGACACATCTGCTACCTTCAGCTCAGTGGAGAGCAGGCAGACAGTTGGGGTTGAGGGTTAGGTGTGTAGGTGTGTGTGTGTGTGTGTGTGTGTGTGTGTGTGTGTGTGTGTGTGTGTGTGTGTGTGTGTGTGTGTGTGGGTAGGTAGGTGGGGTTCTCAGCTACCCTGTTATGCAGTTCAGCTACAGTCTCTATCCCCTTATCAAATATTTGTCTGGCCTTCACTCCGTTTGCCTTCCATTCTGTTTGCTTTGTTTACTGAAATCTATCTCTGGCGGATTTATAAAGTTTCCAGAAAGTTGTTTTCAGATTTTTTTTCTTTGTTTGTTTTTTGTTACATAATATCTGTGTGCATGTATCTAGGGGTGTTGCTGAGGGTAGCGTTCACAAATTGTATACATTTTTTATTGTGTCTTGGCGTTATGTTCGTAATATTTGAAGCTGTTGAGGATATTTTCCCTTTATTTAAGAAATGTCACAGCAGGAATTGTTGTTTGATACCACAGGAATATAAAATTGTAGATCAGCGTTACAGAAAATTCCCTTGTTTTTAACATCAAGTATGAAACCATATTTGTTTAATGTGTTTTTGATTGATTCCCTGATTGAGATCCAAGGGGTGGTCATAAATGTTTTGGGACAAAGGGTCTCTTTGTGTGAATGGGGCCCCATCTGAAATAGAGGAGTAGTTTGAGATTACCAGATTATTTCCTACTAGCCCAGTGAGTGAGGCGAGGCGAGCCGCAGCCCTGCACCGTGCTGTGCTGAGGCTGAGCATAATGAGTGTGGTGGCAGGGAACCACAACAGAGCCGAGGCAGAGGCTGCCTGGGAACCAGAGGCCCATGGCCCACAGCCAAACACACACACACACAAATCCTGCCGCACACTTGTGGCTTTTTAAGAAAGCAATTTAGTTAATGAT
Organism: Seriola lalandi dorsalis; assembly: GCF_002814215.2. Classification (NCBI taxonomy): domain Eukaryota; kingdom Metazoa; phylum Chordata; class Actinopteri; order Carangiformes; family Carangidae; genus Seriola; species Seriola lalandi. The sequence continues at coordinate 557,540 of NW_019524831.1, read as the reverse complement.
TTCATTTTGAAGCACTGTCATGATGCATGTGTCTTCTGAGCGAGCCAGCAAAAGAATAAAAGAGAAACTAACACAGAGGAAAAGGTATTAGTAAACACATGCTTCCTCAGACAACCACAGAGAAAAATAACATGCAACCGAGCGTAATGTGGCATTTGTTGTGAACTCAGCACAAAAATCACTTGGATGATAGATTGTGGAAGGGAATATCACTTGTAGCTCCTGCGTCTTTTTATGCATTTCTCTGGACAAATGCAGAGACGAGTTGAAGCAAAGTACGAGTGGTCAGACACATGGTTATCAGCAGACTGCTGAGGCATTTTGTGTTTCAGTCAGCATCTAATCCACTACAGTGCCTGTTATCCTGGAGTGGAAAAACAGCGCAGTTCTCTGTTCAACCATGTCTGTCAGCCCTCTGATTTTATTAGCGCTATGTTTCGCATTCATTTACTCAGGTTTTCTCAGTGCCGGCCCATGAATGAAACCATCTTAGCATTGCTAAAACAGCCGCTTGTACATGTCTTCTGTGAATCAAATTTTTGGGCAATTACTCAGATCAGTGGCTAGGGTTTCTGGTTTTGCTCTTCAGATTTCATTTTTCTCCAGTCTCTCTGTTTTTTCTGTATCAGCTGTCAATCACTCATGGTAACTTCTAACCACCTCCAAACAGAGCTGGGTGCCAGCCATTCATTTAGTCCTTCACTTTTGCTCGGCTTCTTCCTGTCTAACCTGTCAGAATGACACACACTGTTGACCAAGCTTTCTATTCAGCACTGGCAAATTAATTGGTTTCAGTGGTTTAAATCAGCAATCAATGTCAGTTTCCCAACATAATAAGCCTTAATCATAAATCTTTGAGGTGTGGCTTGCCTGACCCCTATTCATCATGGCTCTGCTAGATGGCCTCATCTGGGTGGAGCAAATGAACTACCCCTGTTTTGATTTTCCAATTGACGTGTCACATGAAACTTGGCTACTCTCTCCCCTCCCCAATTCTATCCTAGCCCTTCTTCTCACAGTCCTTAAAAAACACACAAGGGCCCAAAGACAAAGAGGGAAAAGAAGTCCAGTTGTCACAAGGGGAGACACATTTGTGTGCCTTCCCTTGTGTGAGAGTGCTCAATGAATACCATTAATTTATTCAGAAAGAGAAAAAGAATAGCAGAAAAGAAAAAAAACACTAAAGAAGTAGAGGTGGGTCTAACTGTAGCTAATGAGCTGTTGTCCCTCCAGCCTGTAGAATAAGAATAGAGCAGCTTAATTACAACAGTGTTGAAGGTAATTTCCTCATTTTTCCCCCTAGCTACAGAAATCTATTTATGAGATGAGAATGAAAAGGAACAAAACTGCTTTTCTTTTCTGTAGACACTGCAAATTTGTCAATTTGGTGACCAGGACTTGTGAAGCGTTCTACATAAGGAAAAAAAGAAACGAACAAGGATAGTGACGGAGAAAGTGGGCCACTGTGTGTCGACATTCCAGATGTCCAAACCAACGGCAGTTGTACCAACCCCAGTGCTGCTGGGCACTGGGGTTGCCAATGATGACCTCATGATGGCAAGACCAAGGGCTGAGGCCCATAGTTCCCCTGCCATACAGTACAATAACCCACCCCCCACTTTCATAAACCATTCAGAGTCACCAATACCCATGCTTTTCCTGCTCTCTGCAAAATTGCTCCTTCAAATGCTATTTTCCCTGAGTATTTGGACAAAAGACTAAGATTGTGCTGCTTTTTAATTTTTTTTGCTCAGAGGCCTTGCTTTCTTCTTTTTAAATTCCCCTCTCTGTTGAGATTTCTATGCTCCCTATAGACTTATTGTGCATCTCTTTGGTAACTTGGGATGCGTCCCTTCACTTCTGTTTGGCACCCCAAAGCTAGCTCCTCAACTCACTTTTCTGGCAACTGTGTGAGATGTTACACTCGATTTGTTGAAGTGCAGCCATTTGCTGCAAACTCTCCAGTGCACAGAAGAAGTTATCTTTATAAATGACAGAATGGACCTGGCCTGAATAGCGCTTTGTTTACTGTCTTACAAAAAGGGGGCCCCACTCTATATTTCATCTGTCACCGTTGCTTTTCTTTCCTTCAACAATGCTCAATTGTTTCCATGAAAATTTCAGGTTCCATGAACAGGAGAATTCTGTATTATTGTTCCTGCCAAATTCCGATCTCTGTTTTCCTTCTCCTGCTCACAAAGGGCTCATAACTTACTGTCAACTATGAGGCAAGCCACAAAGCTCTACTGTTGCTCAGCAAATAGGGTTGTGTTGGTTGATGGCTTGACTCGCTGTGAGGTTTGCTTAAGTGCAGCAGCAGCAACAGAGGGCTCTTTGGGAACTCCATCCCCCAGCAGGCCAAGAGAAAAAGAGAAAGTAAAAGAAAAAAAAGAAGGCATAAAACAACAAGTAGCTTTTCTTGTCTCAGTATTTTTTTTTCCCTCTCAGACAGGGAAATGGTTTGGCTGGTGAAGGACACTGCTGAAGTTATTGTCCCACTACTACTGTTAGTGTCTTCTGGTGTCTGTGTTTCTCTAAAAGTCTGACTCACAACATCCAGTACGCTCCTCTTCTAGTGGATAATTTCTGTTACAGCATGATGCGAGTCCAGGAAAAAGGCCAGTAGTGAATTTTTTGGATGGCCATCCTTCATTTGTGAAAGCATACGCATGAGTGAACTTGTGTGTGTCCTGGGGAACTGAGAGGTTGTTATGCCATCCAGCTCTGAGCTTGTGTCCTGGGATCAGGAAAAGGGCCAATGGCACAGGGGACCAGAGGAGGAGGAGGAGGAGGAGGAGGAGGAGGAGGAGGAGGAGAGGGAGGAGGAGGTAGAGGAGGAGGGGGAAACGAGGGATTCAGAGTGTGAGTGCTCATCGACCCTTCCTGAGTAGACAGACAGGGACACTTAAGCACTCTCACACCTGCATCTGCCTTTGCCTTGCGTGGGGGGCAAGGACACCAACCATGCTGTCATGGCAGCTGCACAAGTGTTTAAAGTGAGATACAAGGCAGTTCCTCTAGTAGCATATTATTGCAAATAATTTACCCTGCAAAGTAATTATCAATGCTCTGCTCAATATGTAAAGTGTGCACTTCAGGTGGCTTGCTTAATTTGCTCTGGGTGGCTATCATTTGAGTGTGGATTTTAGCTGTGGTAACTGTGGCAGTTTCTAATAGAGAAGGCATCAGGAGAGAGTGTGAAGTGAGGATGAAGTGCTGCCGTAATTGAGTTGACTTTTTGCAGGGGAAGGTCAACAATAATGGAGGAACAATTTAAACAAATTCATTTATCCCACTCTCCAGTCACTGTGCAGCAGGTTACCTTGTTGGAAAATATGTATTTTCCCAACCATTTACTATATTTTAATATCATTATCTGTAATTACTTTGTCGTCTGAGGTTTAAGAGATTTAAATCAATTTATGCATCACTGACTCAAACTGACAAAAAGAAAAAAAATAGTTCTAGTAATCTGTTTTTCTGATTCACCTGTTTTTAAATCTGCAGGAATTATACTCTCTCTCTCTCTCTCTCTCTGTGTGTGTGTGTGTGTGTGTGCGTGCGTGCGTGTGTGTGTGTGTGAAAAAGAGACTAACTGTGTGCAGTATACAGCCCGTATTACGAGTTGATTATGTATCCAGAAACCTGGCTGCTGCACAGCATGGCACAATCACAATGGAGGGTGATAATTTAATTGTGCTAAACGGTGGATTCCGTGTCAATGCTCCTCCAGCTGGGAGCTGTCAGGTAGTAATATCTCATTATGGCAGGTGAAGAACCCAGAGGAACCCTACCACGACACCTGTTAGAACAGGAGGAACCCCTGAAGGGAAACACACAGATGATTTTCCCTCGCTCACACACATATGGGCACGCACACACACACACACACACACACACACACACACACACACACACGGATTACAGCTCCTAAACTATTTTCTTTATCTAATTCCACCTCACTTTAAAAGATTACTACCAATGATACGACTTATTTCTATGGTTGTTACCATTGTTTGGAAATTGATTTAATTAAGCAAACTCTGTTTCTTAACAGAATGACAGAACAGTCATAGTGACTTAGTAAATTGGCTCTTTAAGTGTTATGCCAAATGTTACTTTTTTATGCCTGGTGATAGATGGCATTTTCTTAACGACAAAATTTGAATAGACTTTTACTTAAAAGAATTAGCATATGCTATATCTCTTGCAATTGTATTTTTTATTCTTTTATAGTTTATATGTTTGAATATGAGCCTACCTTATGCATGCATGCTATGCATGAGTACACAGCATTACACATGGAAAGTTAAAGCCCCTTATCTGTCATTACCTGCTTTCCACCACATTTTAAAAAAACCCTGCCTTTTTGTTAATAATTTATATGATTTTCTCTTTTGTCGGCTGATAACGTGAAGAAAGAGGGTGTAATATTCTCCTCTCTTGGAACTTGAAGGTGCAAGACGTCAGCAGTGAGACAAGTGGGCATGTGGGTGGGGTAGGGTGGTGGGGAAGACGGTGTGGAGTTACATATCACCATTGTCTATAAAAGGTAAACAGTGTGACAGAGCAGATACAGTGGGTGAAAGTCAGTCAGACCCTTTTATGATGAAAGAGGAAATGGGATAGCTGAGGACATATGGTGCCGCAGTCACAAGACCCCTAAGATGAGCAGTGCACAACACTCCTCTAATACTCACCAATTAAGCAGAGGTTGTTTTGCACGATGATGAAACATTATCGCAGGGAACAATTCATGACTCAAAGCATTCCAGGCCACATGAGCCCACGGCTGGAGAACTTAAGTCTTAATCCTTCAAATGTGTGCAATATTGTCAGCTATATATAGACCAGTTCTCTTTTCTAACTGACCCTCCCTCGTCTCTGCCTCACGTCTTCAAAGTCATTGGGGCTTTGTCTTTGAGAAAGTAGGCAGGCAGGCAGCGTTTCATGCACTTATTGATTACTCTGGTTTGTTAGTTGTCCATTGTTATTGTGTAATCAAGCATGAGAGAGGGCGGCTAGTCAAGGATTTATGAGCTACCTCTTCAGTTCACCCTATTTTCACTGTTTAGTATGTACAAGCACATTTTGGTCTTGTTTTCCAAAGAAACTGATTCAATTATTAATGTGAGTAAAGTTATTTCAACAGCATCAGAATACACTGAAGTTGTACAAACAGGGCTGTTTTGCTGATTTTATTTTGAGAGCATGGAGGCCAGGGCTGTAAGCAGTGTTATTCTATAAGTAAATATGATCTGATTCTACATGCATCGGTAGCACCCACATTCGACTGATTTCTTCTATGTATTTTGCTCCTCATCAAATGTCTTTGTTGTGTCTATGCTGATCTATTGCACACAAACCCCTTTAGATCTCAGTGCTGTGTGATCCCTGCTCAGAATATGAGGAATAAAATACCGTATGGTTGCCCTCAGATATTTTCAGAGAATTATTGCTTCACTTCTCCATTTCCCTTTCAATAAATTGAGGTAGTATTGTATGGGGCTTGTCAGAGGTGGGGGTGGGGCAGAGGGGGTTCTCCGCACTCTTTAGCTGCCTGAGCGCAGCCCTCCCAGCACTGCTAATAAATTATTAACTCCTGCTGACAAATACTGTTATTGAGCCTGCCGCAGATCTGTTGCATTCTTTAACAAGATTGCTGTAGACACATGTTACAGGAGGACGGAGTCTCCATCGCTCCCTCTCTCCTTTTCTCTTCCTCTATCCCCTTCTCTCACTCACGCCTCAGCAGTTTGACTGATGGCTGGGGACCAAAGTAAAAGTGCCTGAGAGACTGAATATTTTAGTGGTAAAATAATACCCCTTGATTTACTGTGTTATACAAAAGTAGTGCTTTGTTTCACTCTCACACTCCACTGAGGACAAGGTGCTTGTTGCACTCCAGGCTTGGGCTTTCTGGGTGCATGAATAAAAAATTAAAAAAAGAATCTACGTGCTTGACACGTGTTCACCACACACGCACACACACACGCACACGCACAAACCCCACTTCTGCCCCCTCTTACCATTACATGCATACTCTGAACTTTGCTCTGACTTTTGATTTTCAATTAACAGTGCCCAATTCTGAGATCGCTTTCTATTTGATATAATTACAGGAAACAATTTAATGGCTGATTAACACTGAGGGCTGAGTCCCACTAAAAGACACATTCAGCAACACATCCAGGCACAGAGGCTAAAAGACAGCGGGACTGGCTGACAGACAGGTGGATAGACATGCAGTCAGGCACGGGCCTCATAGTCTGCCCTGACATCTACCTGACTTACTGGCTTTGTTTGTACAGCTGCTGAGACACATGAGATTAACTTTGGCTACCATTGTTTAGGTCAGCCTTCACTGCCCATGCTGATCTGTGAATATGTGTGTGTGTGTGTGTGTGTGTGTGTGTGTGTGTGTGTGTGTGTGTGTGTGAGTGAGAGTGAGTCTGTGTGTCAGGGACTGAGAGTCAGCAAGAGTGTGGTAAGGCACAGAGAATGTTGTATTTGGATATACCAGTGCACATTTCTGAATAATAATTCAGAGTAGAATTATGTCTGATCTGCTTTGGCATTAATTCCCTGCAGGTCTGCTTACTGTTTTGAGTGTTTAAACAAAACATAGTGACACTGCCTTTAATTTCTCTGTGTGACATATCTAGAATAAATGTCCAGAAAGTCTCAGGTCGCCTCCAACTATTCTAAATCAAGATTAAAAACCTTCCTGCTATTTATTATGGAACTGTAATTGCACAGTAATTTTTGCACTGTATTTTATTATAATTTATGTTATGTTTTATCCTTTACAAATTTATTGTATTTTCCTTCTTGTTGTCTTTTAAATGTTGCTTTTTGTACTTTGTAAAGCACCTCAAGTTGACTTTGTTGTTCAAAGGCGCTATACAAATCATCTTGCCTGTAAACATTCAAAGGCAACAACAATTCAACAGTGTGTGTACATGGACAATACACCTCACTTGACAGATTTCCTTGCGTAAGACCAAGAACTATTAGACCCAAAGATCTTGTTCATAAAGTCTTTTCTTAAATGGAAGATGTCATTGCCTATCTCTCAGTGTTCAACTGCCAGCGGAAAGTGCAAGGACACAATCGCACCACAGCCTGCCTCAACCTTGAGAGCCACCCCCCCCCCCAAAAAAAAAACCCCAGGCAAGCTGAGGGTGCAACTAAAGTGCTGTCACACTGACCCCTGTGGATAGAGCAGGAGAACGGGGCAGATGGTGATCAGTGATGAAATGTATTACAAGAAGTACCCTGACCATTTTGTCACATAGAAACAGACCCATACCTCCACACCCCCCAATTTGTCTTTCTTCTTCCTCTCTCTCTCTCACACACAGCGACACACAGACATACACTCATCCTCTAGATAAGATCGAGCCCTAAATAGTTACATTTTAGTTGAATTGGTCAAAGTCCTGTAGTTGAGAAAAATAAGCAGAACAACAGCTCAGGGAAAAGCGGATTAGGAGTTAAATATGCTCCAGCTCCCTTCTCCACTTCACATCCGTAGGAAGGCCATATTATCCCCTTTTTAATTTAATACCAAATGCATAATTAGATTTGCTGGCACAGTGTTTAATTTCATTCATTGTAGCACACAGCATGAGTGCAGCCTCATTAATTGTGAGAAAAAGCAGAATTGGTTTTATAAATATTGCACCAAAAAGAGTTGGGTTATAAAGGGTAAAAAAAAAAGAAAAGAAATTAGAATTAATACAAGTTTCTTTTGCACCTGATACTATATGTCAAGTACACTCTTCTAACTCACTGTATTATTCATGAAAAATGTGACAGATTTGTGAATTCAGTCCTCCACTGTTAGCTTTTGATATTTAAACTGCTTAAGTAGGATTTGTTGGCCTTGGGGAGCACTGTCACAGCAAAATGTAAAAAATTTCCTAATTTGATGAGTGGAAACAAAAGAAGACGGGCCGGTTTTGATCTTTGTTTGAAGGCTTTGGAGTGAAATGATAAGATGCTTGAAGGACCAAGACAAATCAACATGAGAGATAAAGGAGATTACTCAGGTAGCTTAGAAAATAAAAAATAAAAATATGATCATCACAGGAAAAAGAAACCTTGTTTTACATCTCTGTGTAAGGGTTTTTTTAAATTTATTTATTTTACTTTTAATGTGGATGGTAGTCCCACTGCCTGGCTGACCTACTGCCTGACTAACTTGACTAACTGTCTTGGGGTTTGGGCCAGGACCCAAACGGGCACAGTTCCAGCCCTAGATCAAGCCATCCATCTGCATTAAACAAAGGATTAGAGACCTCACGGCCTATTCCAAACTCCACAGGCCAGAGTAACAACAGACAAAAGCCAGGTAGAGCATTCAGTCCATTCAGTTTTATCTGCTCAGGTGCAACACTTATAATTCCAGTTATAGCCACGAGCAATCACTTGAATGGACTCGCCAGTCGCATATGAAATACTCAAGGAAACAGCATTCCTTTTCATGTATTGCTGATGATCCTCGTAAGATCATTTCTTTTTCTTGACTCTACTCTCCTTTTCTTTCTTCACAGCAGAGTCATGTCTTCCAAGCAAGCCACGTCTCCTTTCGCCTCCGTGGTTGATGGGGATGATGCCATGAGTCAGGAGCACTTGTCTTGGGAGAAAGAGGACAGTGCCGAGGCCCATGGCACACCACAGCTGCCCCTGCACAGTCTGCTGCACGGAAAAGCCCATCCCGATGAAATGCAGCCGCTCAGCAGCGTACCGCCAGAGAGCGACTGGGACAGCTTGGTGTCAGCCCAACAGCGTATGGTGAGACATGTCAACATACTTCATAGTACATACGAAAAAGATCCTATGCTGATGCTAGATAACCACTCATGCCAAACATTTCAAAATTCAACAAAGTTTACAGTTACATATACCTCTTTTTAGTCACATTACAAGGTATATTATCATTGGATTGGTAGGGCTGTTGAGAGGGAATAACACAGTATACCTTACAAAATGGACTTGACAATCCAAATTTCAACAGTAAACCACTATGCATTTCCATTTGGCAGAACAGACTGAGATAACACCCTGGGTTCATTTAATTTACAGACAGGTAATAGAGAGAAGTATAGTACTCAGATATATCTGAAGATTCAGTGAATGATTTCCAATGGAAGTAAAGTTTGCTCAACTCTGCCAAAACTGCTCAGTTTAAACTCTAAACCTTTTTCCTTTTTTTTTTTTTTTTTGATTTCTCTGTGGTAGCAATGGAATAAAAGAAACTGGGAATAGTTGTGGGGTGGTATAAAAGTATAAATGATGAAGTAAAAGTTTCTTTAGGACCATTTCAAACCTATGAGTTTGCTAGTGTCCGACTGTCCTCCCGTGGGTATTCAAGATCCAGGCTCAGCTGGCTCTCATTGTTCCTGGCTTGTACAAAGAAGCTCAGCCAATACTACATCCTTAGCTCCAGCTCCATGGTTCCTTAATGCTGTGAAACCTCTGCGACTCTGGTCTCTTCAAATAGGCCGCTCAGCCACAACGCTAAACCAGTCAGCTATTATTAGGTTTAACAGAGAACCTCTAACTCGCCCTTCGATAATGTGACATAAAATTGCATCATGACCGATGGAAGGGAATGTAGCCTTATGTACTTCCTTTAGCTTGCATTCTTGTTGCTATTAAAGAAACATGACTGTCCTCGGTGCATGTGAGTTATTTTTCTTGTTGCGTGTAAGCTACATCTGCAGCCAGACCCAGACGCCGTACATTGTAAGTGCGGAGCTGCTTTGATGTGAGCGGAGTTAAGAAGAGCGCAGCCACTTGTGAGCTATAGACATGGGATGCAGGTGGTTGTCTGTGACAGACGGGTCTGAGGTAAAGAGACCCAGAGGGCCCCTGAAGTAGCTCTGCAGTTGGCCACTGAGCCCCTCAACACCTCAGCACTGCAGCACAACACACACACAAACAGACTGCTCCTTGTGATGCTGGGCTGTGACAGTGTAGGTAATTGAGAAGCAAAGGATTGCTCAGGTGTTCATCTGTGTCACATTACATGTTACATGTCAATAACAGGATTTTAGCAAGTTTGAAAAACACAGAAAATCTATATGACTCCCTACCACTACAACCAATATTTAAACAAAATTATAAGCACTGGAATACTACTAATTATTTATATAGCACCTCTTTAAAGTACTGTTTTCCTTAAAAAATGGCAACAAAAAGTCAAGTCATATCAATCCTGAATGATGGAAAAATATGAACAAACAAACCATCTTCAATAAGATAAAATGGAAAAAAAATATTAGAGGTGACACACAAAAACCCAATCATCACATTTGATGAAATTATAATATTAAATGCAGTTGTAATTTTTTTTTTGCACATTATACCGTTAAACATCTTAAGAAAATCCTTGCGAAGGTTGTTTTATGTTATATTATCAATCCTCTCAGAGAAAAAGAAAGTCATGTAACTGATGAGCTTAGAGTGGTGGTGTCGACAACACCTTTATAAAAACTGTAGGTCAAAATGAGATTTTTAAAGTAGGTCTTTTACTGAGATAAACCAGGCTAGCAGCCATCAAATTAACCTCAAGAAATATGAAAGGCTTATACAAGTCTGACAACAGATTTGAGTACATCACATCATAAATGGGTGAATGATGGCTATTCTAAATGTCAACGGTTGAATGAATGAGCATCTCAATATTATCGTCTCCTATAGCCTTGATCTTGTGTCATAAGGAGAATGCCAACTGATATATTGCACTGTAAGGAGTGTAAATGTTTCAGCTTGGATTTATGTTAAGAAGTTACCTAAAAGGAATGATGGGTTAAAAGAGTAAGTGAGAGGAAGGTCACACAAAGAGAGTAAAAAGAGAAAATGAGCAAAAAAAAGAGAGAGAGGAAAGGTAAAATGGAGGAGGACAGGGAGAGATAGAGAGAAGAGAAGAAAAGGGAAAGGCATAAGGCGAAAGGAATGAGAGTGTTGCTTTTGCTGATTACCTGACTCCACTGCTGTGCCATGCGTCTGTGTGGGCTGTGCCCTGAACCCGCGCCAGCTGATTAACCCAGCACTGCTCCACTCCCCTCAAGCACTCTCCACTGTCTCTGCCACACTGCATAATCATCCAACACAGGGCCGGGAGGTGCAGAGTAGGCGGGTCGGTCGTGCCACCCTGGCGCTTGGTACCAGACCGTCCTACACACCACTGCAACTCTGCCTGGGGCTCGACATGCCACGCAGGGATGAGAAATTGGCACTGTCAACATTCCTGCCCAGTTTACCGCATTCTTGATTTTTTATTTAGGATTGTCAGTGGCTCCAGACGTGGTTGTATCATTTAACCCTGCTGCATTACACTCTGTTATCACACTGCTGTTGATTAAAGCTCACTTTTCCACGATGGGTGAGCAGCGTGTGTTGGATACAGATGTGTGTCATGTTTATTCTCTTCACTATGAGGGCCAGAGCTTAAATCAGAACTAACTGTTCCCTCGTTGGGGAACAGGCTGCAAACTCCTGGCTGCTTAGCTACTTTTCTGCATTCTCAGACTCCAAAAACCATAATTAACACCACCTTCTGTCAGACACAACCCTCAGCCATGGTGCATGTGTGCTGACTGTACACTCCCATGTGCAGAGTTTTCTTTCCCTCTCCCCCCCCCCTCAAGCTCTCTCCAATTCTTCTCCCCATTTCCTTTATGTCTCTGTTTGTGCACAGGGAGCACTCAGCCAGTCAGTCAGAGACAGGACCCTTAGTTAAATACTAAACCATACAGAGGTGGGACTGAAAAACAACAACAGCTTGAGACAGGACACAGATGTACGATGGCTCAAGGCACTCAGCTGAGAATAGGTCTCCAGTAGAAAATGAACAAATTACACAGCAGTCACCCTAACACAAATGCACACTCAAAAGCAATTTGAGAAATTACAGTTGGGAGGTTTCTCTGTGTAGTCTATGCAGATGAAAAGTAAAGCCTGAGCACATTATGGATATGCCCTATGAAAGTATACCTCATCATTTCATCTCAATTTTTCACTTGTCATATCTCATTTACCGGAGCAGCTAGCTCTGTTGAAGAAGCTGCCGTATGAAAGCCAGAGAGGAGCCATTTGATATGGCCATATCGCCCCTGAGCTGCAAACACCTAGCAATCACTGCATTTGAATGAAAACCTGTCAAAAAGCTCATTGGAGCCCTGACAGAACACAGTTACACCCTCATCATTTAATACAAATCCCATTCCTTGTTGTCACCCCTTCCAACTTTTGTTTGTCTTACAGGAATCTGACAGCAATAAAGTATGTTCCCTGTACTCCTTCCGGAACAATTCTACTTCCCCACACAAGCCGGAGGAGGGGGCCCGGGAGCGAAGCGACCTGCTGAGCGGATCAGCGTTTGGAACTCCGGAGCGCCGCAAAGGAAGCCTGGCAGATGTAGTGGACACGCTGAAGCAGAAGAAGTTGGAGGAGATGACAAAGACAGAGCAAGACGGTACGGTGTGTGTGTGTGTGTGTGTGTGTGTGTTTCGGGTATGGGCGTAGGAATACCTTTTTCCTCCTACATGCGCCTGTTCATCCTAAATTTTTCCCATTTTCTTTTTATAATTTTCTGACCGTCCACCTCTTTTTATTTGTATCTCTCCATCTCGTACACTCATCCGGGAACACACAAGCTGGGAATTCTGACGTTACAGTGTTTCCAGTTTGTTCTGAACCTCTTCCAATGTGACAAAGACTGTGTGGCAGTGCACCTCAGCATAAGTGTGGTCTTCTTCCGTGCCAAGCCAAACTCTTTGACTATAAAACTCATAGTGCTGACCCGATGCCAGGAACATTACCTCTCTTTATTTTGCTCCACACAGAACACTTTTCACTCTGCACAGTTGTTCATCAAAGTTCACTACCCACAAACAACCCAAGCCTCTCTCTGGATTTTACCTTTGTGTGCCTAATCAATTCATCTTATTCGACACACCATGAAGATTTCATAGGTTTTATTTCCTTACTATTACTAGCGCAAAAAATAATAATATATGATAAGACTGTTAGGTCTCTGTCATATCTGCACCCCATTTCACCCAGCTCGGCTCTCCCTCCCACAGCCTGCAGTCTATCAAGGGTATGGCGGAAAAACAAATATTTGAAAGAGCTGCTGAAACACATCCCCCTTCTTAATTAGGGCTGTAGTAATATAACTACATCCAATCAAATGTTAAACCCCCTTGGGAATGCATGTGTCTCATTTAGTGTCTGGGGAGCTCTTAGCTTAAGCACTTCATCAGACGAATAAATTAGACCTCTGTTAGCCTAAAAATAATTTGCCACTTCTTTTTTAAGTGTTCGTTTGGTGATCTTTGTATCAGAGCATCACAGGCCTCTCAGCAGATAATCATTTAGCCACATTGTGATATGGGGAGTGATTATTTTGTCATGTTGTTTAGATAATAAAAGACAGAACAATCAGTCCTTATTCATCTGAACACCAACAAAGCGGAGATTATTAAGAAAACTGAAAAGTTTGAATTATTGAATTGGATCAAAATGATCAACAAACGTCAAAATGTATTTTATGCCTCTCCGCTGATAACAGCCAGGGCTTATGTTTTCAGTTGTCCGTCTTTCCCATTCTTGTTAATGCAATATCTCAGTAACACCTTGTGGGAATTTCTTCAAATATGGCACAAATGTCCATTTTGACTCAAGGATGAACTGATTAGATTTTGATGGTTAACGGTCAAAGATCAAGGTCACTGTGACCTCACAAAGCACGTTTTTGGCCATAAATCACAAATTCATATGCTATGACACAATTTAACATAAATGTCTAATAGGATGTCAAAGGTGAATTTCACTGTGACATCATAATGTTCTTCTGGTCATTATTCAATGCTGTAATTCAGGAGGGAGAGATGTGACCATATTTCCTGCAACTTGGGTGGTTGGCGGAGACATACAACCACGATGCAGTAATTCTAGTTTTACCCTTTATGCCCATTGAGGCTATTTATATTGTAATCAATACCTGTTATATTACTTAATGACCACTGATATAGGCAATTTACCAAAATGTATAATAAAACAAAATCCAAAGGCAAAAGGCCCTAATGAATATCACAATCACTTTACAATACAGCAGATACATTTGCCTGAGTCAGATGTTTTCATTCTTGCAATTGGGTTTAGATCTGGCTGCCCACAGCAACTTCCAGGACAAATTTTGGTTAGTAAAAAAAGCAAAGCTGCTCTGCTGCTATATCTGTGTTATACCCTTAGGTAAGACTATATTTCATATGTGTCTTGTTTCTTGCAGAGTTGATTTTCAGGGCAGTGCTCTATGTTAGCAGCGGCGGGTGTTATGGTAATGAGCCCCAGCTGGTGAAGGCTGGTTGTTGCAGTAATTTAAATGGTCAAGTGCAGCTTGTAATCCAGGGCCGTATGTCAGTACAGGGAGGAGAGGGTGCTTTAGAGTGCCATACAGCTGTTTTAATCTCCTGTTAATAATAGAGACTTGGTCTGCCTCATGCGCTGTGTATCATCGCCACCAAAATAAACTCCCTTGTTGCAGGAAATTAGTTTCTGAGCAGGGAACACAGCAGAAGACAAGAGGCTCACAAAGTTCAGTATGCTGTCCCCAAGCTGCAGGAACTGAGAGATACTCTGTTCTTGAGAGCACTTGAGGAAGCTTCAGCGGTGATGATCAGTGATTACTGTAAAATGGAGGGAGAGGGACTCTTATAAAAACTGCCAGAGGAAAACCTCACAGAAACCTTTGACAAATCATAATCTTATGTCTTTCTTTATGGAGTGAGACACAGTTGGAAATTGAAAAGGGCAGGATTATCCTATTAAAGAACACACAAGAAGGTTGGAGAAGCCATTTGTTGTCTTAATGATGTTGCTAATGTAGCACAGGCTACAGATGAGCTAAATATAAGCATGACAACTGTTGTGTCTAATTCTGCTGCTTTGGTGCCTGCCTGGTCGGGATCACCGGGGTCCTCAGAGACTCTTAACCATCTGCTACCATTCTTCTCTGGGCTTGCTTGTCTGGTCAAGAAAGTTCATTGTCCCGATACACTGAGGATAAACACCATGACCTTAAGTGCAGAGGCAAATGAATAGTCTGTGGTACATTTATTTTACACAATAAATTGGAATATATATATATATATATATATATATATATATATATATGGAACATGAAATTCAACTTAAAGTGATGTTAACACTGGTGGAAGCTTTGGGTTGAAAAGCTTTATGGACATGGTATCCAAATATTGTTGACTGTCTTTATTAGCTTTTTCAGTGCTTCATACAGTTGAGTTTTATAATGTGATTTTTGTTATGCTGTGAAAAACACAGATGAAGTTCCAATCGCCTTTGTGCCAGATAATACAGTAACTCGATGGTCAGGGCTAAGTGGGAAAATATTTTTGTTGGTTAGGACAATACCTGAGCAAATACATAAATAAATATTAATATTCTGACTTCTTCAACTAATACTCTCCATCCAATTAAAATTATTGGCCAATTTCCTTAATTGATCATGATGCTTTATAAACACTATAACAATAGAGGCCCTGCTCAGTATTGTAGGTATAACTCCTCCATCCCTTCATCTCTATATAGTTGTACCCTTTCACCCTCTCTATCCTTCCACCCTTCCTCTCCATTTCTGGTCCTTAAAGTGCTTTAAGTGCTTGTGACTGTGCTAATGAATGAAAATGTTCCCCCAGCAGCGAGCACCGCATTTAGCTGAATAGTCACCTTTGCTGTAAAAGCTCTATTAGGCCCAGTTGCCAGCAGGGCTAACGATTGTGCCCCATGTTTATTTACTAGGTATTGTAAATGCATTATTTATGGATAAGTCTCCAGACAGCACTTGTCAAGAGTTAAAAATGTCAGTATAAAGTATTAGGGGAAAAAGAAAAATAGCCACCATTATAAAAAGCCAAGGTGACCTTGATTTGATTCACATGCAATTAGAACAGTTTAATATAATGCACTAAAGTATGAATCAATACCGTGCAAGTCAACACAGAAATACTTTGTGTGTTGAGTCTTTATGATCGTCCCTAAGACAAGGACGAGTAATTGGGTTTCAGCTTCCTGTCTTGGCCTCAAGGGATTTTCCTGGGCTCAGTATCTACTTGTTGAGTCCTTGCCAGTACAACCAGCACTGAATTACATGCAGTTATGTATTTTATTATCTATGTGATATTGACTGGTATGCTGAAACAGATACAGTCTCATTCATTCTTTTAAGTCTGGTGGGTAAAGTAATAATCTAAATATACAAGCAAACAAAACAAACAAACGAATTGAAAAAAATAACAGCGTTAGATGATCACAACCCAATATGCATGGTCATTTAAGAAGTGTTGCTCATCATTGCTGACTACCATAGCTATGGTATCCAGATTCACAGCTCAGTTCCCCAGATGCTGTTGAGAAAACAGTGCTGCATGCAATCTAGGGCCATCCAGCCTTTGAACAGGTGTGGTCTGAGGACATTTGACACAGCTGATAAACTGACAGTGGAGACTTTTCACATATAATCTATAGCTTTAATCTATAAATATCAATAACCCTACATCTTCCAGCTCTCCTTCTAGAAGGCAACCAGACACACAAAAGGTCAAATTTATTACGATTCAAATACAAAAAAAACCCAAACAAACAAATAAAAAAATTTTAAAAACCCAGAAAGAGGATGCCCCTCCTTAAGGCTATAGCTGTTTTAGAGTGGATTCAGTAGCTGCTCAAGCAGAATATTCAACACCTGGAGCCTTTGACAGAGTCATGGCTAATTAGCTTAGCAAAGGGGAGCCATACCACAATTCAGTCAAACTGCAACCCCTTTTTAATCTCAGGTAGAAGGAAATTTAATGACTACAGAGAAAATAGTTCTCCTATTACAGCGACAGGTGATCTAAAATAGCACAACATGGCCTACCACCGTGAACTAATTGTGTCTGGGCATAGGGTTGTATGTGTGTACTATATATGCTTCTGTGTTACCACTTAGATGTCTCTTCCTCTCCCCCTGCCTTCATCACCTCTCCTCTATTTGTAAGTGTAATCCCCCTGGCAAGGTTGTGTATTATCACTGTATAATGATTGTGCAGTAGGTTGAGTGGGGGGGGGGGTGATCAGCATTGTGTGTGTAGCCCCAAGTCATTATCCTCTATTACAACAGGCCATGTAATGAGATTCAGGGATGGGTGAAAGCTTTGGAAGAGAATAGGATCAGCTCTAAGCCTGTGGTCTGATTAGCACTGATGAACTCTTGACTCTGTTGTAACACTGTCCCCTGTCAGTGTCACAACCGGCGCTGACTCTACATGGAGTCTCACTGAAAATTGGATGCAGGTGTTTAACAGCACAGAGAGATTTATTTTTGGAAATTTATTTAGTTTGAATGTAGTATTTAAAATCATTTTGAAAGGTTTTCTGAAGTGTAATTACATATAATGCTGCATATATTATGCATTATATTTTAAAAATACCCCTTCCCTTCCCCCAAACAGACTGATGCACTTTCTCCCCTCCTCTTTTAGTTCCCTCCCTTCTCCCCTCTCCTCTCATCCCAGCTGCCATGTCATCTGGTTCTGCTTTATCCCACCTAATTAATAGGAATCTTTGTTATAATGATCTGAGCATGAGCCTCTGACTCTATGCATATGCAATGAGGGTTGGAGATCCAGTTGCCTTGGTTGCAGATTTTGAGGCATTCTTCACACATAGCTCTATGCTGCCTGTGAGTGCAGCATCCTACCGGACAGCCTAAGGCCGGGACCCTCCTGGCAGGACACACACGCTGGCCAAACATCAGTCAAGAACCATGTCTCCTGTGTGGCATGTTCCCATTTCCTTTAATAATCTGTTGTTTATTCTGTCAAGATGATTTGAGCGAGCTACTTATCTTGATGCAAGTAATCTATTTGATCATATAGCCGATATAGTTTAGTGTGTGTATGCGTGTGAATGCTTGCACATACAGTATGTCAGTGGGTGCCTACTTCTCTCTCTCTGTCTCTGTGTGTGTGTATGCACACACACTCGTGTATGTGTGTGTGTGTGTGTTCTCTCTTGGCCTGTGGCGTGGTGCACCAGCCCAGCGGAGCAGTGCTCTGGTCTGTCACTTTTGTTTGAATAGGTAATGTAGATCTGTTCAGGCTGAAGAGACATGAGCTGGAATCGCTTGTTAAGACACATGATCAAAAGCGGCTCTCTGCTCTCTGCCAATCAACCCTCTTGTCACCCTGTGAAGCAGACGTTAAATAGATTTTTTCGGCTGTATGCCGCGGGCAGCCTGCCAGCCTGACATGTGAACTTTCACAAAAAAGATTCCCTGCCCCTCACTCCTCCCTAATCTCACTTTCCCATCTTTTTCCTTGTTCTCCAGTTTTTGCTTTGCCCTTTTTTCCTTCCCTTTTTTCTCTCCCCTTTTTCATGTTTGCCCCACTGCCCTGTGACCCTTACCTGAAACAGATCAATATTTTCTCTCCGCCTATGATTTTTGTCTCCTACCCTGTCTTACTCTCCGGTGACAAGGTTGCTCCTCTGCCAGGCTGAAATCAGAGCCCAGGGCTAAATGGAGTGGCTGTATGAGGGGAATAGGGACCCAGAATGCCTGGTCCACTGCTGAATTATGTATTTACTATCTGTTCCAAAACAGAGCCCTCACATAACACAGACACGTCCCCATAGGACGATGGAGGCCGACACAGGTTTCACTTTACACAAGCTAAGATATAGATTTTGTTGCCCATTTCAAAACGGGAACCCTTTCTGCTGTCTTGGTCATTCAGATGACAAAACAAGCAGCTGCTTCTTCAATGTGCAATTCTTTGCATTCAAGATCACCTTCCCCAGTTCTCATATTCCGATTAGTCAACAGTAGCAACTGCTGTGGAGCATTCCACGGGCCATCTTCCTGGGTTTCAGCTGTTGAGCGTGTCCCCCTGCACCCATGCAGCACAAAACTCCCATTGTGATCCTGGCTTACTGGCTGCACAGGAACCCCTTGATAGGAGGAAACGGGTGTCTCTGAGAGACAAATCACAGCCAGCGTTGCACAGAGGCTTGTTTGTCTTTACATACTCACATACCCACATGCTAGTTGTAGGTATGTCTCATCAACTGCATTTATAATGAACTGCATATAAATGTTCTCTGTCAGTGACATCACTAATTGTGCAAAAGCAATTTGGGAAAATTGTAAAATATATTGAATTTTGCCTATTCAAAAACAATAGATCTACCTCTGTGTTGTATGTGAGTGACTGGGTGATTAAATCAGAAGCAGTTTGTAATGGCTTGACTGTTTTATGTGACACCACAGTATTTGGAGGTGCACAGATATGGTGAAACGCTGACACATAAGAAGCCAGAAGCCATTAATGCTACTATATTTGTCATTGGGCTGTAAAGCCTCGATTTGGGAAATATCAGCCTGGTTGTTCGGTTAAAAGGAACATGAAGAGGGACATATACAGACCAACTTCCTATAATCAGGAGAGTGGAGGAGGAGGTGCTGAGGCAGTCAGAAATGGGAAGAACTGGGGCTATTCCACAATGGGATGGGGGGCCGAGGGAGGGCACATGTGTCCTGCTGTGTGTGTGTGTGTGTGTGTGTGTGTGTGTGTGTGTGTGTGTGTGTGTGTGAATGCCTGCAGTAGGGTTACACTGGGAGACTTGTGTGCCAGCTCAGTATCACTGTCCTAGCTGTCGCATTCAGCTCCCAAGCATTCTCCACACATAACTTGACAAAAGAGCCGGTGTCATCTGACCAAAGATCAAAATAGTGCGAGTGTAACTCACACCCTGGGCACAGACAGCCTCTGTGGCCTGCTAATGATTTCAGAGCACATTGCAGGCTTGTTCTGTAAGTCAGAGGTACGTCAGCCATCCAGCCAAGAGATCCGCCTTGACACAAGCAAACATGACAACTAGCGTAGATGCAGCCTATTAACATATTTGCATTGTTTTTCCCTTACATCAAGCATGAATGTCTTACACCAAACTTTGACATCTTGCCTCTTGAACAAAGAGACTCTTTAATCAGTTGTGATGAAACAGATGTTTCCTCCCACTCAATGCTTTTTCTTTCTCCTTGTTCAATAACATTACATGTGCCAGGCAATGTGATGAGGATGTCAGAAGAAATGAGTAGAAATGTGTTTTATTGCACTGCAAAGCCTGAGCGCCAATGACAATAATCATTTTACGAACGTCATCTCGCTTTGAAAGTACCTCCAGTATAATTTTTAAGTCTGCACTAGATGAGCAGTTAATATGCTTTTTTAGACTACATTGTCAATTGCATATCACAAAGTTCAATCAATGTGTATGTTTTCATTTGAAATTAGGATTTGTTGGGGGTGGCTTTTTGTTATTCTTGTCCTAATTAACATAAAGCTGGAGAAGAAAAGTGGATCTTTAGGCTCTATACAATCATTTTATGTCCTATAACCATCATTGAACACCTCATCCTCCTTTTTCCTCCTCCTTTGTCATTTCTTCTGGGTGGGTGGCACTTTGCTTCAACAAAGCCAATACTGTAAGCCTGTTGTTAGCTTCCCTGTTGTGAGCTGGACCAATGAGCTCAGTCGCTCATGAGAAGCAAATTTCTCCATCCTTGCCCAGCAGGTCTTAGTCCGTATGGCTGTATCCCACAGAAAGGGAATGGGCCGGTTGAATAGAAAAATACAGCTTCTATTGTTGCTGAACCAACTTGAACAACAGCACATTGAGACACTTGGTTGTGGCCAAATGAATGGGGTTTTCTAGGAGATGGAATGCTTAACCTTTAGAGGTGCTATGGTTACTTCATAATTTCTCTATCCAGTGGCAAGAGTCAGAATACCAGATTTATTTTTAACTTTCCAATGAATTTTATTTGTTCAGTAATTCTGTTGATCAAGTTGTAAACATGTTAGATCTGTAATGATGACACACTGTTAGAGAAGACGACGAAAAGATGTCTATTAATTCTTGAAAGTTTTACATTGGAAGAGTTTTTTTTTTGTTTTTGTGCATGCATCTCTTTTCTTTTCTCTCAGAGAAATGTAATCACACAATTTAGAAATAATGACCTTTGGTGTTATAGTCCAGTAAGCAGTGTGTATGCATCCTGATTTCTGGCATATTAGTAAACAAAGTTCGCTGTGAGATTCCAAAAATGACCAAACTGCAGAACTACAAAATTAATAATGCTCTCAATGTGAGCTTAGCATTTTTTTTTTTTATTTACTGAAACTAAATACTTTATTCACACACACACACGAGCAAAACTGAACTTATTTAGAGCATGTTGTGTTACCAAAAGTACAGTATATTACCCAGCTTTTTCTTGTAATTTGTGCTTTTTTAATATCTCATCTTATGGCTCAATCTCTGAAGCGCATCGCCATCGTCCAGCGTTTATGATGAAATAAAGTTTCGATGTCTATACCAGACACTTGGCTTCACTGCAAATTGTAATGCATTCATGTGGATCCTATTAGTCTCTTTTTGTCCTTGTAGAGTCAGACACCCATTAATTTACTAAATCACACTGAACAGCCATGATCACAGTACTCCACGTTTTCTTCACACATCTATTAATTTAACATAGATGAATAAATGTGAATGTTTTCGAGCATTGATTAGCAGGCAAGTTTATATCTGACAGTTAAATTGCAGGGTACCCAAAAAAATCTCTCCAATGCAAGGTACCCAGTAATTTAATTTTTGTGTAAAATTATTATAATTTATTACAGTGTGTGGACCCTAATGATTACCGACATCAAATGGAAATTATAAATTGAAATCAAGTCCACATATTTCCCCTCATAATGTTCATCTTCACAAGTGCTGATCCCCTCATCAGCACCACTGAGATTCTAGAAGTAATGTCTACTTTTTCTTTCTAATAAACCAAACACAGGAATGCTTGCACACACTCAAAGACGCATTATATCTTAAAAAAAAAAAGAAAAAAAAAAGGAAAAAATTAATCAATGTCGCACTTGAGACACTGCGCTTTATTAAATGCTTTATTAAGCTGATTATTAAATTGAAATTGTTTAAAAAAAATTATATTAGAATAAAATGTTTGTGTTTTATCTTTATCCATCTTAATAAAACATCCACTTCTCTTTGACCTTGTCTGTTTTTTTCTACGCATACTATTTAGTCTTCCTTAATTAAATCAAAGTAGTAATTGTTTGTTTTCCCGGATGAATTTTAGAGTGCATTGTATTAATGGCTATGTTCAATAGACTCCCTCTGCTGCCTGAATAGAGATTTTAAAGCAAAGGAAGGGAGACTAGAGGGAATGAAAAGTTCATTTTGCTATCCAAGCATTTAATGGTCCTAGTTCTTAAAAGTGACCTTGTTGGGTAGAGAGCGAAGCAGCACAGCAGCTCCTTCCAGCTGCACACATGGCATCCATCGGGGGCACAATCACGCACAGTCCCAACACCTCAGGCTCGGACATATGTTGAGTTTTATTTCATTCTTCTGACATTAATCCTATTCACCAGCTGTTCTGCCAGCTGCCACTCTCCGGCTTAAGGGGAGATTGCAGTTTTGGGGGCTCTGAGTACTGGTTTATCTTGGCTCCTCATCTCCTCCTCACGAAGTTTTGATTGTTTTTTTTCTCCTTGCCCTCCTCCTACTTCCAGGTTCCTTGAATTGCATACTTCCCTGCGATCTTTCTCTCTCTTTCAACTTCTTTGCTTTTGTTTTCTCCCTCTCTAATTTGTGTAGATAAAAGTGGGTTATGGCTGCAGTTTCACTTTGAGTCTTGGGTTTTTTCTGGCCAATACCCACTATAAGGCCTGCAAGTCTTTGGTCGTGTTTCTTCAAGATATGTTAAAAAAAATATGCACAGAATATTTACTGTTAACATTCATACCAAAGGCCTGCTCCACTGGGAGGAAGGTACAGAAGTTAGTAATGCACAGCACTTATCAGCATGCAACATACCAGTCTCTTGTCTATCTCTCAACTTCACCCACTCTTTCTCTCAAGAAAACATTTGTAAGGCATCGCAGCGCTGAAACCTGCTCACCCCACAGTCATCTAACAGCATTTCTGTAGGATTAGCCTGGACATGGCCTCAGCCTGTACAGTTATGATTATTGACATATTGGGTCTGACATATTTCACATTTATGTGCATTGTCTGGAAGCATACTCAAGTGTTCTCAATGTCATTTCTGCTGAAGTACGGCCGGGCAGTCTGCGAGCAAGGGCCGCAATGAATTGATCATTGCTCACTGCTCACTTTAATAATTCAAGCCTGATTGCCACAGAGTGCCGCAGTAAAATGGATTGGGAGAGGTCACATGCTGCTCAGCTCAGGAGGTGAAGCCTCTTGGGGATGGTTAATTCATATATGCTTGATAGACACGTGTCCTATTTAAAGAGGTCAGGGTGCTGTGTGTGTACACAGCTTCTCAGAATGGCCAGGTCAACACTGTGGGATTAACACATTGGTCAGTGCAGATAAAGGGAGGGATAAGGGAGAGGTTCCTGGTCACATAGGTCAGCATGTTTAGCCACCTGAGGTAAAAGATAAAACTCACAAAAAGTTACCTGCACACTGCATCTGTTTTTCTCACTTAAAAATTGCACAGTTTGTAATAGTTTTGACTTAGCATTTAACTCTGCAACCTTCACTTGCTTGTGGTATAAATACGAGGAATACAATAACATAGATAGGAGGTACTGTGAGAAGTAAGGAAAAGAGGATGGAGGGAAACAAGGAAGGAAGTACTGGAGCAGAGGATGTGTTCCCTGTCACAATCTCAGATGAAGCACATCTCATCTAGGTTACCTACAGTATATTTATAGCAACTGTTTACATGACCAAATAAGGTGACTAAAAGAGATGTTCACCAAGTGGAATAATGATTAGGTGTCAGTTAAAGAAAGCCCACCACGAGGTGCAGGTGCTCCACAATACACTGACATGTCTCAAGGAGCTGGACCTCTTTATTTATGCATGCCAGCACTAGTAATTACATATTAAAAAGGTGGAATTATTTAACTGCACCAAAAAGTCTTCTGGAAATGGTAGAGGTTATTAAAACTGTTGACAACGAGGAAAGGTAATTGCCTGAAAATGAGCGACAACGCACTGTTGTGCTCAGAATGTTTTTTCCCCCCAGCTCCCTCTTTAGCGTTTGCATTGTGCGGCATCACCCGGGTGTGTAACCTATTGCGTTCCGATTGCTCCCTTGCAATTAGTGCCCTTTTTGTCCTCACTTCAATAACGCCATGATTATGGAGACTTCAGGAGTATTTGCAGCATCCAACAGCTGTTGTCTCAGGGACTACCGGCTGAATGACAAAAACATGTTTTCTCTCTGCATTTCACTTCCCTGCCTGCCTCTTGTAATTATTATGTTTTATTTGGTGTGATGATGGGGTCTTGTTTTTAGTGTGTCTGTGATTAAGATATTCAAAGGACTCCTTGGAGTATGTCACAGTCCTTTTCTTTTTTATCAATCTCGACTTTTGATTTGTTTCCCGTGTAGCACAGAGTGGATGGGAAATTAGACGTCAGCTTCTCATTGTCTGACTGAGATTCTGAGAGTTTGATCTTTGAGGCAGAAATTTATGCCTGAATTAAAGAAATATACTACACCACTACACTGAATGTAGGAGTGAGATTTAATAGCTTTTTTAAAAGCTATTTAAGACATTCAAGTTTTCTTTACGCTTTAGAATTTAGCCACATAGTTTTTACACGTGTAATCACATACTGCAGTCACTATGATGAAGTAAATTATAAGCATTAATATCACATAGAGGAGTCATTAAAGCATAATTTAGGACTGTATACATCTTCAAAATAACAGTGATTTACGTAAACTAAGGCTAAAACTACTGCCAAACTAAATAACACCAGATATCCCTCATTCAGTTGCTTGCTTCATTAGACATTTTAGCTTGTAGGATGTCCAGACTACACTAATCATCACTAGGATACAATCATCAACATATTATAATAAACAACTATATTTCCAGGACAAGATCTCAAAGGGAAAAAAATGTTTTTTTCAGTTTTCACATATCTTTACAAATATATTTATTGTGAACATGCAGGACATGATTTTGTTACCCACTACTTTCCAACAAATTGCATTTGTAATGTTGGCACATTTCATACACTTGTTTGGCTGCAGCTAAAAAAGTAAGTCTATAGACAGAATGCTTAAGAGGCCTGTTTAAGGAAATGGTTAGTGGTGGGTCAGGTTTCATACAATTCATTTCAGTTTTTTGCAAATGTAGTTTTAATACTTTAATATTTTGAGCAGTTATTCCATATGATTAAATTGCAACAGGAAATTATTTTTATTTCATGACACTACTTAGAGTAACACTTTATTTATTCATTTTTTTTTTTTTTTTTAATGCTTCAGTGCTGTTATTGCAGTTCATAGATCTTCCAAATGCCCGGTTTAATGTTCTGTGGAGGTTTTGGTTCTGGTTGACTATAACTGGATTATGACAAATTGTAAAATATGTGCTCCAGTCAAGCTGAAGCTTGTTTAGAGACTCTAAGCCCCATTTCCTCTTGGCCCCTCACTGTATAGGCCTCTGCATTCTGGGGAGGAAATTATGTATATGGTCAGTGTCAGTTGATCATTGATTTGGTAATTACATGTTTCCCCTTGAGGCTGGGACAACTGATATACAAGGCCAATGCTAAAGGGGAGGTCTCTGAGTCTGTTATCCATGACTTATGGCTAATTTGACTCTCCTTGATAGCCCTCTTTTCTCTGCCAACGGCTTTTCAACACAACAAACACTCAAACACAAGTATCATCTTTCTCCCGGGAGAATAGTGCACACAGAGAAGCTCAGAATGTGGTGGCAGACAGTTGAAGCGTTTTCATTGCTGACAACACAGGGTAATAAAACACCCACTGCTGCGTGTTGTAACAAACCATTTTTGCGCTTTGAAGCAGTCACGGTCTTTTGAAACATGATGGCGTGTTTTGTTGCATCAACACATTAAATAGATTGAACCTTTTAGAGATTGAAAATATCGATATGTAAAAGTGAAGATGGCCTTTTTGCCCAGGCAGTGCTGGTATATTTGTGATCTTTAATACACACACTGGACTTCATATCTCCATGGCAATCTGGAGAGCCATTTGAAAATTAGTGTGTCATGAATTTTTAAGATGTGCTTTATTACCGTCCAATCT
>NW_019524831.1:459135-530896 GCF_002814215.2 Seriola lalandi dorsalis | reverse complement strand
GATTTATGAGGATCATTAGCTTTGTTTTTAATACAGTAAAAAAAAAAAAAAAAAACCCAGCTAAAGCCTTATCTAGCCAACTGATCTTGGCTTTAGGTGTCTCAATCCGTGTGCCTGTTCACCCACATTAATACAATCGCAGAATACCCGCATAGGGTAGCTGTACACCAGAGATGACAGCACTGATAGGAGATAGACAAACTGAATCTGGTAGTATTAAATCAGTGATGACTATTCACTTTCTTTTGAGTGCCACTTCGAAACTCTCAAAAAATATCTCGGGAAAGGGTTCAGTGCATTTTTCCAGCTATACAGCACCAGCCCCAGAGAAGAGACAATGAGACCCAGACGGGCTTAGTAGTCCAGAAACCATTCCGCTCTCAATGGGAACACGTCTTGGACGCATACTCCAGTAGTTTTGTCTTGTATGTTGCTATCTGTGCTAGCTGCAGAGTGGAGGGGGTCTGTGCCAGGCAAGGGTCCATAGGGACCATTGGAATCGCTGGGGCTGGAGGAAGTTGGTCTGGGTCCAGTGGGGCGATCTGGGCTTGGTGACAAGCCAAGCTGTCTACTGCAGGGACGCTGGGAAAATGTAAATAAGAGCCTGATAAGGGCTATTGTTTTCATTCCATTCTCATCCCAGCTGAATGGCCTGCTCCCCAGCCACAGAGCATTTTATCTCGAGAGGGGGAGGGAAAGAAATGGAAGGGGTGGGGGTGCGAGAGATTTAAGAGCCCCCATAGGAAAATAAAAATAAACTCACTGGACTCTTCTCTTGTTTAAGCTAATTCCCCAGTATGTGATGTCCTACTTTAAGAGAACAAGTGTGTAACTCTTCTTTACACTAAAAACTTCAGAACAGAAGTTTTGCATTAACTGTCTTAAATAATTATGTTTGCCTTTCACTTATAAATCTACCAGCATTTGATATCCAGTGAAATTGATGGTGTGATTTTTTTTTTATCATAAATAATTTGTTATTTTATGGTGAATACAGTGTGCATCAACTTGATTTTCTCTGTGTCATAACCTGACAGTAATTATTATGTTGATACTAACCAGTGTTTCCATTGGCATCTATAATTTCTCCAGAGAAAACAGACAGGCATTTTAGAAACTGAAATAGCATTCCTCCTATTAATCTAAATTCTTCTGAAAAATAGGCTGTGGAAGGGTGCTTTGAAAAAAGCCAGACATCTGACTCATTTACTGTTTTCCTTGAGTGCGCCTGCGCTAAAGTTGCTCTGCTTTTATCAAATCCATTTTTGGTTGCCTGTTTTGTCCACGACGTTTGAACACTGAAAGGTGTTTGAGAGTTATTTTATAGACTAATCCTGGTCATTATTCACCTCTCCCAGGTGGAAGGCAGGGAGGACAGCGGTGCATTCCAGCTGTAGTCTCTCCTGTTGGAGGACTTGGCAGGTCGTGTTTGGCCCAGCGGAGGGGATGGAGAATTGAGGGAGCGGCAGCTCTCCTGGGAGGGAGGTGGAAAGGAGGGGGAGGACTGGAGTAGAATGGAAGCTGGCACCATATTATCTCCAACAGTTGGTGCATTCCTTAATGATCAAGTGCTGGAGCAGCATCTGTGATGAAAGCGTGTGTGTGTGTGTGTCTGTGCGTAAGAGAGAAGGAGCATATGTGTACATATCAACATATGTTGACTATGTTTGTTTAATTCCCCTTTACACCACTTTAAAAATAAGACATTTTCTTTGCTTTAGGGGAGAAAAATGTCATGCACTGACGTTGTTGTGTCTGTTTGAGGATTATGATGTACGGGGAGTTTGTTGTTCTGGGAGAGGAAGCTGTCTCACTGAGGGAAGAGGCGCTACTCCCCCTGCCCTTAACCCCTGTTTTAAGATCTGTGATCTTTGTGCCACGGAGGGAGTTAACACACACGAACACATACAACATACACAGCCTTTTCTCTCTCCCTCTTTTAGGGTCAAGGGGACAAACTGTGAGTTGGGAATTGGAAAGTCAATAAAGCAGAAGTAATGTTATAATGACCCTGAGCTGAAGATGTCCTGTCGACCCCCATCACATTGGAGGAAGTGGACAATCAAACAAAATGGTCACTCTGCTTGATCTCTCTGAAAGCCATCCTTAAACAAGGCCACAAGAACTACTGACCCCCTGTTACTCCCAGTTCCTCTGAAGTCAGTGTGTTTGTCAGAGGGAGCAACAGTGTTTGGTTTGTGGAAGCAGAGGGCAAGAGATGTTACAGCAGGATAAAAGGAAACAACGCTTGTATACATTCTACACTGTATAAATCCTCTCTGTGTCTGATGTCAAGGGTGATAATGGTGAAAATGGAAGGGTCCACAATGCTGCATCATGTGACAGAGCCTTCTCCGGCGTTCTCCCTGCTTGTCTGTGTTTCACATTATGCGCAACATGGAAACACATGACACCTACATCAGACTAAAAAAAAACAAACTCATCATTTGAAACATTAACATGCTCACAAATTGTGTCCTTTTGTTGTCAGAACTATGTTCATAAATAATCCACTGTAGGTATGTGGTTAGACTATTCATTATTACGCCCCTAGGCTTTGTGGTAATAATTAGTGTGTCTGCTTTGGTTTCCAAATCTACAGAAACACTATTTTACAAATTTTTTATCAGTTTCATTAAACATCAACACAGTCCTTTTATATCAGTCAAATAGACACTACGTTAATTGTTCACCCAGAACAGGAATGGACACTACATGTCTTGATCAGTTTGTGGAGACAGTAGCTCAAGGTGGAGGGGTGGAAGCTTTCTCATGCTGCTGGTGTTTGATGGGAACAGGCTGACCCCTAAGCAGTGCAGGGATGGCGGAGGCCCGGGTCGGCCAGCCCAGTGTGTTCTTTATCAGCTACCCCAGCGACAGCATGGCAGATTGCAGCCATTCCTCCTCTGATTCATTGTCTGCTGGACAAATGTTAATTGTTTTCATCATTGGCAGCTATGTGAACGCTCGGACAAACCCAGTCTCACTCTTTGCCTCCCACTTAATGTGTGTCTCTGCCCTTATGCTATCCCCACAATGCCTGCTTCCCTCCTCACACCACCCTTAGCTCATCTCCCAACTGACAGACTGAGTCTCTTTGAATGTTTGCCGTGCACTACCATCAAATAAAATACTGCTCTTTCATCTGATATCATCTTTCTTTAAATTAAAGTGAATAGGCTTAGAGATTCTCAACATTCACAACATAAAAAAAAAAGAAACTAAATTCCATACACACTATTCCATGATTTAAAAAATATCTATCTAAAATTTAAAATAATTTACTCATTTATATTCATACCTTGTTATATTTCTTTGTTTGTTTAGAATCCTCATGCATGGAGAAACTTCTCTCTAAAGACTGGAAAGAAAAGATGGAGAGGCTCAACACCAGTGAACTTTTGGCAGAAGTAAAAGGTAGGACGACAATGATTGCATAAAACCAAGCAGATTTACTACACAAACACCACTTTAAGCCGTGTTAACAAGTGCCTCATTCCTATCAGACATACATAATCTATGTACTGTATAATCTCAGAAACAGCCTTGTACTGCAAAATAAAACAAAGGCCTTTGGCTGCCCTCCTCATTCATTTCTCTCCTCCCTTATCTTTTGTTGGAATGCCCAACTCTGTCCAAACTGCTGTCTTCAAAATTCCAGCCCTTTTAGACCCATTCTGTGGCGCTCTGTGCTTGTCAGCGGTTTATTGTTGTTGTCCCTTCAGACGGCCCTGAGCCTAGCGACTCTCCGCTTGCACATGTAGTGCGTTCATGCCACTCTGGTAATTGCTGAACCCAAAGCGTGCTTGATGTAAACAGAGCATGAGAGGAGAGAAGCCTCTCAGAGAGGAGAGGAGATGATGCGGAGACGCACAGAGTTGTCTCCTCAGTGAGCCTGTGTTTGAGTGGAATGTCTTGACTCTCACAGTGAACGCCCTGCGCAGCGTATCGAGTGCTGCACGGCAAAGCGCAACTCCACACTCCCCCAAAATCTCTGTTTATGACAGCATGAAGGTGGGCTGAGGATGGGCCTGGCTGCTGCTCAGTCCTTAGCACTGACTGTTACTGAGAGCTGGTGTGTTTATACAGCACAGGAAAGCACAATAACAGCTGGCTGATAACACCAGGCTGTCACTGGATCCTGTGCTCTCTTTTAAAGATTATCTTCATCAAACAACTTCTTGCTCTTATTTTTTGAAAACCGTCTAGACAATGTGAATTCAGTCCGTTCCTGATAGAACACTGAAATGCTTTTTTAAAATTATAATTTCATGCAAACAAACCTATAAAGAAAAGTCATCTCACTGCTGTGCAGGTGATTTTGATAATTTGCTTAATTGTTTCTTTTTCTAAAACATGTGTGACATACATAAATAAAACTAGTGTTTGGTTTTATTTATTGAATTACACTTTCTCCACTTGCAGAGGAAAGGGAAAAAAGGCTGTTGAATGTTCTAATAAGTATATTCATTGGCAATAACCTTAATGAACTGAAGGATAAATCACTGCTTGGTAAACTAGATTCATTGTACCTGCCCTAGTACACTGTATGCCACTGTAGATCAAAGTGCACTGGGTAAAATGTTTAAAATGATTTAGCCTTTTGAAAGCTGGTCTGTTAAATTACAGGCAGGGCATTTCTTCTGATGAATGGGAATGGGAAGGTTACTTGGTGGTTTGTAAACAGGTAGGGAGTCTGATAATAAACACTATGGCCTCTGTCTGTTGATGAGTTATGGAGACAGTCTATACACCACAGTTACCAATATAAATGCTTCTCCTATCACAGTGGCAGCCTTAGATTTTTAATTAGCATGCCATTTCATATGACTGTAGACATTTCAAAGGGCTGCTTTGTGCTCCCCCTTACAAATGTCTCTCTCTCTGCGTTTGATGTCTGCCTGATGTAAATATGGGCAATTAAAAAGAAGCCCAGGGTTGGAGACGCACAAGGTCCACTTAATTAAAACACAAACAAAGGTACCAAGCAGAAAACACCTTATGATTAAGATCTAAAGTGTTATGATGAATCAGAGGTTCCATTAATTGTTAGGTTAAAATCAGTACACAAGGCAAACATGCCTGTAGGTTTTTAAATGAATAAAAGAAAGTAGAGAGAATAAAGACAGACATTCAGATACAGACTACAGTACCTACTGGCAGAGTGACCTTGTGTATTCTGTGCTGATAGCTCACAGATTCTTTAAGCAATTATACTGAACACCTTGTAGGATACCTTTTGACATTGTTCCATCAAAACCTTGAAAAACAAGTAATTGTGTTATTGCAGAGGCAAGTGCTGGAATCTGACTGGTGAGGAAATAATTTTGTCCCGCTCTTAGAAATCAAATAAAAATGCAAAACAATAAGTGTGACAGAATTTGACCCGAGGCTTTACCAGTGAAAAGAAAGACATTCTTTTACTGCTGCTGTGTTGAAACATGCCCTGAATACTCTATCCTGTTGAGGTGAACACGCACGTACAGTAAACAAACAAAACAAAACAATAGTATCAACAACATCAGAGATTTACTTTTCAAAGTCTACTAACCCAACCAACCATGTACCTCTTACAGATGACACATTTATAATTATATCTTATTGTCATGTCGGTGTTTGGCTACATAATGTGATGTTTCCGAGGTAAAGACGTTTTTTAGGTTTAAGTGTTGGTAGAAACAAGAGCAATAATCCAGTAGAGGCAGTGTTCTTAAGACAGACATGTAGAATGGTGTTATTAAGAGTTAATGATTTCAAATCTCTACCACCTTTTCTTGTAAGCTGCTAGGGCTTAGCATCAACAGGGGCAGGAAAAAGAAGGAGAGTTTGTGAAGGAGCATTAGTGGCGGATTTCTTTTCACCAGTCAATTCCAGAGCTGTTTGTTTTCATACCTGAGCTTAGCTGTCAATCTGCAGGAACGATGAGGAGAGAGATGAAATCTCCTGAACAAAACCACAGAGCAAGAAAGGGAGGCCAGCTGGAAGGACTCCAAACCACAGAAAGTAGCAGATAATAGGAGGCAAGGTGGAAGGAGGAGTGCTAGAGGGAGGGAGAGACAGAGAGAGAAAACAATTTTTGACGTGGATATTTGACTCGACATTCATAATTATATAGCTCAAGATTTTTTTTTTTCTTGAAAAAAAAATGCAAAGCCCCCATTCATCACATGACTTAGGATGCTTATAATCCCATACATAATTGCAGAGTGTATATACAGTATGAATGTATGTAAGTATATATACACATAGGCTACACATTGTGTCAAATGCATAAAAATATAGTACACAGTGTCCTATGCTAGATAAGGTTGCTCTCTGTTGCATGCCTGCTCTGTGCAGGGTCTTTGAGCCTAATACTCAACAGAGCTGTTTAAGTTTCCCTGCTGAGTGCCAGTCTCCCGGCCCCCCGTTGGGGGAAAAAAAAGCAAAAAATAAAAAAAGCAAAATGCTCAAGCATTTACTCAAACTGAAGGAAAATATGTAGTTACTAAATTGGAACACAAGCTGTATTCATTCTCTTGGAATTTGCTTAAAAAAAAAAAAAATAAAATATATATATAAATAAGAAAAAAGCTAAACATTACACCAGCGTTGAAATGGCTGCTTGAATTCTGAAGCAGAAAAATCAGGACTCTTGCACTGTCACAATCAATTTGAGAATGGTGTCCACATGACAGTGGTTGGGTGCACACAGACAGTCCTGTGGCAGGCAGATAAGTGGAAGCTCTTTAGGAGGAGAACACAGGGCAAGGCAGGGCGGCAGCTGAGACTGATTTGATGCTGGCCCTACCTGTGCTGGCTTTGCTCCTGCACAGACAGAAAGGAGTCCACTGTGTGAACACAGAGCCCATATTGTTCAGCCATATGGGTTAGCTTCAAAACATGATTATTCACTTTAAAATTTAACTTTATTCTTAATGGCTTCCATAAAGGGAGGCTTTTGTGCCACTCGAGATACACAGCACAATATCTGTGCACACATTGCCCAGTGACACTGACTTCCGTCGCTTTAGAAACAAGTAGGAAAAGACTCCTGTGTAGTAGATTTCAAATGACTTGTATTTTTACAACATACTGTATATAAATATTATGTTTATTATATTTACCCAAACACACAAAAACCTTCACACAAACAGCACAAAACACTATCTGTCCAGTTGCTCCAGTCAAAAATGCCTCAGTTAGCATTTTCTCCACAACACTTCAGTCAACTGTTTGCCCTGTGCACTCAGGTGAAATATGAGCCACAGTAAATCATTATTCCTCAGGCCACATTTGCCAGATGAATGTATGAGAGTGTTGGACTGTGTGTTTTTCTCCTCTAATGAATTGAGGAATTTAGCTTGTGGCAATGGAGGTAAAGAAGGAAGTGCTGTGCTCGTGTGTTTGTGTATGTGTGTTTGTGTGTGTCTGTGTGTGTATTAGGAATAGAATTCTCTGTTTCTGTTGTAAATTATATTCCAGTGGTTTGTCATGGTTTAACTAATGACTTTAAAAGTTGTATAATACATTTCATGTCAACAAGGATATTAATCCTGTCTTCATCTGCACAGAATGTAAAACATTTATGGAGCTGACAAAAACACACCTACTTCATTTATAGAAGGAAACATACCAAAAATATATAACTGTCCCTCAGCAAGGCAAATTGTACCTTCACAGCCATGAAAACCTGCTGAAGGCCTACATTAGTACCAAGGATGTGAACGAATACAAGTATATTATTCAGATATGAACATATAACGCACTCTGAACAGATCTGAATTTTAGGAATCATCCAAAAGAGCCTCCAAAAATGGCTACGAGAACTTTTCAAACTTTTATCATTTCATCAGAAATCACAAATCAGAATGCAGCATGACATTGATGCACAGGTGCTTTTTTTTTTTTTTTTTTTTTTGTTTTTTTTTTTTTTTTTTTTTTTTACCTCATTTAAGCCGAGCACCTTGCACAACTTGACAGCTAATGAGAAACTGACAAGCTGGAGTTAGGAACTGTTGCAAAAAGTTGCAGCTTAGACCTTTTTTCTTTTCTGAAGGTGGAGATCAAATACTAATCATGCTTTATCATCAGGTACATTATTAAAACTGTATGTTATACTTTTTATTTTGTATATTTCATGAGCAGCTTATACATATTCATCTACAACATTTACTTATAGAAGTATAAATAGTGTCGAAAACTATTTCACTCAGAAAGTGTAGCATGAGGGATTTCTGGCATCTCCTGGTACAGGACCACACTGTTTCTGTTACAAAAGTGAAGACGTTGTGTTACACCTCTACTTACTACTATAGATGTACTAAATAGATGTCAGTGTGTCTCAATGACTTGACAGCTTGAGAACTACGCAGGTGTTCTTGTATACTACTTGTGAATACCTGTACGGGTTGGCTCTCTTCGCTTCCAGTTCAGCTTTTTCAGTCTATCACTTGTGATCTGGATTAAACCCAGACAAAACACTGGCATCGCTGATACATTTATCCATCAAAGACAACAGTCTCAAAGTCTTTTGAAAGATCTCTTTTGCACAGTCTAAGGAAACAGGTATGCTCTGCTTTAATTATCAGCTGTATAGATAAAACCAATGAATAAATGTTCTGTGAAAAGAATGAGATAACATCTAGCTCCTAATTCACTTCCAAGGTTTTGCAGACAGTAAGCTGTTGCCTTGATCACTGTCTCAGGCTTTACACCCTTTGTATGATAGAGACCTTGAAAATTGTGTATGCTTTTTATAATTTAAGGGGACAGGGGTCAGACTCATCATCATAAAGGCCATGAGAGATGAATAAAAGGACTAGAGGCAATCTTTGTTCTCTTGTAATGATCTTTGCTATATGCTGCCATGCACACACATACAACTTTCTCCATGGTGTCACAATTTCTGGTTTGTCGCACTGTATTACATAGTCAAAGAATTCAGTTATTGAAAGAACAGAAGTAAAGTTTCTGTGTTGAGTTTTTTTTTTTTGCCTTCAGTGAGAATTTCAGGGTCAGTGGCATTCCCTGTGGAGTTATCTGTTCAGGTCGATCCTCTATCTTGGCTTTGATGAAGTACCTTGTCCCGTGTCATGGACAGACAGTGAAGTGCTGGAGCTTTTACATTAGCATAATTATACTGAAGTGTGAAGCTTCCTCTATCATCAAAATATTAGTCTCCATCGGTGTTCAGCATGAACAGCAGAGCCACAGCAGATGAAGTGTGCTTTTATTAATAACCTCTCCACATGCCAATCAGAGCATTAAAAAAATCGTTCGCTGAGCCATTAAAATGATTATAATCACATCTGTCAATACTCAAATATATATGCACACACAAGTACAGACATATAGATATACCATAAGAGGCTTATAATACCAGACCACCATTAGCATTTCCAAAAAGTAAATAGCCGTTTAAAGTCTAAAGAACATAACCCTAAGTGGTTTTAAAATGTAAGATCTAACTTTTTCAACGAGATGATAGTAAGTGTCTTGGTGAGAACGATCTATTTCATATAGAAAAGCTTAGGGACTGAGAGTCACTGCTGCCAGTGGATGACATGTGCTTGTGAGTCATTTCTCATGCTTGTTAATGGGGTTTTATTGGCAAGATTAACAGCTTTTATATCATGGCAGAGGCAGCAAGCCAGGTAAAGCAGCTGTTGTTCATATTGTCTTGGTCGCAGGACATGGAGACATGTTAACACCATATTATTGGAAACACATATGGCTTTGTAGCATTGATGAACAAGTGTATATAGTAGTTAAAAGAAAAGGGGATACCATAAAACTAGTTCAGTTATTCTAGCTTGGTTTTCTGTCAGTGTACATCCTCAATATGACATATTTTTTTGACCAAAGGATAAAATGCCTCAGTCATATTCAGTATCACAAAAATGAATTTGGTACAAAGGCCGGCTTCCGATTCATGCTTTTGTTGAAGCAGTTTTACAGTTTTGGAGAAAGGTCTGTGAGCAGAAAAATCTCTCTATTTTGAACACTAAAGAAGGTACCAATAGATGCCATTAGCTGCTACTCAATTGGCTCTTTGTGTTTTCCACAGAAAGAATGGACAAAGGGTCAGATGACCGCAGAGTTCACACACGTGTGCATTTACTCAGAGGCATGTACCTTTTATCGATTGGAGCAGCACGCAACACACATCTGTACACACTCGTGTCTACATTCACACACACTTTAGGAGAAAGCAGAGAGAAAGAGCCTCAGCACGCAAGGCATTCAAGCTATGTGCAGAGTGTGTGTGGATACAGCTTGGTACAATCGTAGCATTTAGACAAGTCCTAATTTACTTAGGATGGGCTTGCAGCATATGGAAGCATCCACAATGACTGACTGATAGAGAGACAAAGAAATTCCAGTCTTCTGGCGCTAAAAAACTCAATTCAGATCTGGTCATAATGGCTCAGCTGTCCTAACCAAAGGAAGGGGAGAGAATAGGGTGCCTTGTGATTTTCCCCCTTTTCACCCTCACCCTCCCTCGCTTTTCTTCTTTTTTTGTGCCTGAATCTTTTATCTGTGTTATTCACTCGGGACTCTTCAAAGTAACAAGCCTCCTTCTTTTTCCCCGGTACTGGACTTGGAACCCAAATTAGAGACTGCTTGATTAGAGCAGAGAGGAGGGAGCCAAGAGAGAGGGAGATGTGGGTATTGGACAGAACAAATCGCACCCCTACAAAGTGCCTTTTATCCAAAGACCCCAAGGCTCAAATACCCCCATCCCTCCCCAAGCAACCATGGCTCTGCTTGTTTTCCTCTTATCATTTATTTAGTCACCCGTTGATGTTTTCTGCCCTACTTTGTGACGTTTAAAAGAGGCAGGAATCTCAAAAGGTGAATGCTGAATGGGCTGAAACTGAACAACACAGCTTTACCATCATCTCCTCCTATTTGTCAATTTCACATATCTGAAGTTAACACAGCATCCTGAGAGAAAAACAAGAAAAGTGCCAGCACAGCTTGACCACTCACTCCTGGGATCCTCTGTCAGGCTGGTATTGTCCTACTGAGCCTCAGTCGTCTAACAGGAGGATGTCACAACATGTTAGGTCTGGGCCAGTTTATGTAGCGCCAAGGCATCTCTGGGCTGTCTGTCTGCCATCGGAAGCGCAATGTGAGGAGACATGTTAACGGGCAGACCCCAGCCCCACTGCTGTTAAAAGCCATGCAATATGCAGGAAACGGCCTCTTTTGTCAGCAGGCTGGTTAGACACAGACCACGACTCTCCTCTTCTACACCACCCAATAAAAGTTTTATCTGGATTTTAAAGCTGATCCATAATTTAAAGCAGGAAGAAAGAGATTTTTACACTAACCAGCCAACAAAAAACATATGAGTTTGATTTTCTGCTAAGCTGTGTATAGTCTCTAAGGTGAAATTCTTCCACCACGTTCATATTTAGATATTTGGATGCCAAAAGTTGTGTTTAGATGTTTGTCGCCAACATTTTCCACTAATCTGAACATTTCTTGTTGCCATTTCAGCATTGATTTTGACAAGAAAATAGGCAAATAAGACAAAACTAAATGTTAAATAATTATAATTAAAATTAGTAAAGAGGGAGGGTCCAGATTGCAGCACAGAGGGCAGTTCTGACTTCCCACAATTCAGCTCAACATCAAAACAATGGGCCCTCTGTTAGTATTCTTCTGGTGTCCAGGCAGAAGTGAGCTCTCCACACTAAGACTAGCCCATCAGATCCTTCTCTGGGCCCAGTCCCCCTGCACATTCATGCACACAGACATAAAATATATGTGCTGTACATTCCAGCTAATTTTTGCAGTTTTCATTTATTTTTACACAGTGTTGAAACTCCTAAACTAGTGAGTGATCATCAGAAATGTGTAATTAGACAGACTGAGAGGGGGTCATTGAGTCCAGATATTTGGTCCCCAACTCAAGGTCACCTATGCTGGCTTTGAGGCCTGATGGTCCCCATCTTCACCTGGATGATGATTTTCTTTCCTTTTTGTCTTTTCTTTGATACTCTATTTCTACTCTCTCTCTCTCTCTGTCTTTCTTTGTTTCTTTCTCTAGTCCCTCCTTCCTTTCCACTACAGTATTGATAGCTGGGATTTATTGTGACAACGACTGATGTATCTGTAAAGGCAGCTCCTTCATGGACACAGCCAAAGGTTAATAAAATTGGTGCTGATTGTATCAATTTTACAGATAAGCCATTCACAACAAGTGTAGTCGGGTGAATAAGAAGTCAATTCAGGCTTTGGAAACTGCACGCAGGGCCAATGAATAGCTGCTTTTAGGTGCTTTTTTTTCGTTAGGAGGATAAATGGAGAATTGCAGCTCTCTTCCATTGCAGCAGGCAGCGGAGGCAGAGTGAGGCGAACCGAGGTTCAGACAAGCGTGCCAGTAAATTGCCCTGAATGGGATCTGGAGGTTGACAGGCCCTATTAAGACAAACGGCTTTCCTCATCGGAGAGATAAAATAAATCAGGTGTTTAGTCAAATTAAAATAGTTTGAGTGGAGAGGGCCCATGGGAGCTCTCGGAGAAACTCAAGACAGATGTGGCCAGAGACGAGAGGAAGACACCCAGGAAAGAATTCAGCTCCTGCTGGCCCCAGGCCAGACTTCACTGTACTTTTATCTGGATCTCTATGCTTTTATCCTTCTCCCTCTCTCTCTTACTGTCTCTCTCTGTCGCTTCTGTCGGATTCGCCCATCTCTTTACTTGTATGTTACCCCAGATCAGCTTGTCACACAGGAGTGCAGTGGGAGGAGAGTGAGTTACTGTCTAGCCTCTCACTGGCAATTATGTTGGCTGTGTAAGTCAATGGTAGGATCACTTAGCATTGATTAGGCGGAGGGAGAGAGCAGTGCAGCTGCTCTCTCTATCACACACAGTGTGGACATGTGACTGTAGACAGAGAAGTAAGTCTAGTGGTCTGTCATTGCATTGCTTTTTGAAGTATGCATGCAGTAACTACACAGATAATAAAATAAAGAGTGTGTTGTTCAGTGTTGATTATGATACAAATCTCTTTACTGATGATTGTCATAGTGTAAACACAAGAGTTTATGGTGCAGTTTTTTGACAGGTTTGCTTATTCCCTTCAGTAAAAACTGCAACTCCTCTAATGTGTTGCTGGAATTGCCATATCATGAAAAATTGTGCAGTTCGGAGGTCAGTTCCAAACACTGACTCCCAACACTTTCTTTATATTCACCCCCAGTAGTCTGACATAAGATGCCACCTCAGTTTGACAGCTCCCTGCAGCACTTTGTCTATGTGCCGGGAACAATTCCTTCCTCTTCTTTGAAAGGAAACCGGGGACCATCAAATACACTAAAATAGTCAACTTCAGACTGTATGTGACCTTAATACATTCTAATAAATTCATTGCAGTTGCTTGCTGCATATGTGGGTTTCACAATAGCACAATATGGTGATCATTATGTGCAGCATGGTCACTTTTCTATAGTTAGCATTATACAATGACTAAGGTCCTCTGCAGGCTATCTTATAACCATCTACACCCTGGTTGTTTAGTAATTGCCCCCTGTGAAACTTTTAATGCACTTTTTTTCTATCAGGTATGCATAACACATACCTGCATCTATGTTTATGACTCAGGCTCTCCACCTTGTGTTTAGTCTTTCTGCTCCTGACACTGTGCTCTCTCTCTCTCTCTCTCTCTCTCACTAGGGACTCCAGAGAGCCTGGCAGAAAAGGAACACCAGCTCTCCACAATGATCACCCAGCTGATCAGCCTGCGAGAGCAGCTTCTGGCTGCCCACGACGAACAGAAGAAACTCGCCGCCTCACAGATGGAGAAACAGAGGCAGCAAATGGAGTTAGCTCGTCAGCAGCAGGAGCAGGTAACTGCTCACTGTTTTCTCACTTTCACACTATCTGTCTTTGTATGTTTTTCTACCCCCGCAAATTTTTTCCCCCCTCACCATATTCTTCCTTTCTTTCTTCCTTCCTATTTAAAACATCCATTCCCTTTCCTCCTTTAAACTTGTTTACTCTATTTCCCCTTTCATCCCTATAATAAACCCCATTAAATACATTTGTAACAGATTCTCACTTAACTCTCTATTTCATATTAACTTTCATGCCTGAAATATGCCAATAAAATCTTACTATGAATTTGGAATAATATTAGATTTAAGAGATGTGATAGTCTATATTGCCTCAGATATTTCGGTCATGCTCTCTCGCCCACATTTATGCTGTGTGGTAGAAAAAATGTTATTATGACTTGTACTAACAAATGCGACGGAATGTGTGAATTAAACGTTATATTAAACATGGAAGTCCTCTATATCTTATAAATCGACTCCTATTAGAACAAGCCTGGCATTAGATTTGCAGCACAAATCAGGCCAATGAGCCATATTGTACAAATCAGCAAATTAGCAGAGGCCATGAAGTGTGTTAATGTCGGGGAAGAAATAAGGACACAAACTATCCACACGGGCGACACTTTTATTATCACCAGCCACCCTAATGGCTATGAGTCAATTATCAGCAAGGAGTTCACTCAGAGTTTTCTCAGCACACTCTCAGACCCTCCTGTGTTAAATGAAGAGATAGACCATATACCTTGGAGTGATGCATTTGGACATAGTACACTAATAATACATTAACAGTATTGATTTTTTTTTTCAATCAATGATGTTCATTTGCAAACTACACTCAACTGTGTGGGCTTTGTAGACATTGCAGCATAAATGAAAAGTGATAGAGGACATTTTATTATTTGATCTTATTTTGAAATAGAAGAATATTAATAAAATGAAGAGAGAAGGGGGGAGAGAAGGGGAGAGAGGGAGAGCGAGAGAGTCCCCGCTGAGAGCTAGAATGTCATCAAGCCATCAAGATACAACACAGTAATTAACTGTTGACACTCGTGAGGAAGCCAGCACAAATTAATCTTGACACATTTGCAGACGACCGATATCTTACAGTGAACACTTTGTAATTATATTTAAAAATGAAAATTAAATGACACTTAAAACTAGGTTGTCATGCTCAATGAAGTGGGCATGTAGAAAGAGGGACTGCTGGGATGAGAGGGATTGCGGTGTGGCTGCTCGTCACTCAGGGGTGGCAGGGACCTCTGTCACCCGCACACTGCCTGTGCTAGTTATCTCGCTTGTAACCATTTTCATCATTATTCATTTTTCCTTTACCTCTGATTTTGATTCATGTTCATTAGGAAAATTGAAAAGGTTTTTTTTTTGTCAGATTTTGTAGCAATTTAGTCAGAAGAATATATGTGAATATATGCTACACTAATCTATATACACTAATCTGCTTCTTTCTTACCTATGATATCTTTACTGTAACTGCCCTCCATTAACATGCAATATGTCATCCATCTCAACACACCTTCTCATCTTTCTCTACAATCTCTGGTACTCAGCTTGCACTTGTAGCACATATAATATTATCCAGTAAAAAGTAATTTTAGTTCTGCTTCCTCTCGTATGTCAATTTACGGAATTATTTTATTCACTATCTTTATTTCTTTTTCCAACCAGATTGCAAGACAACAGCAGCAGCTTCTGCAGCAGCAGCACAAAATCAACCTCCTCCAGCAGCAGATCCAGGTCAGTGAATGTGTTTCTGTTGGCCCTGTAACACTCAGCAGCTTACACCTCTCACTTTCTCTGTGCTGATTACTACTACGTTTTCTCCCTCTTCAGTGTAATTATTACACCATGCTGTCACCATGAGCCAAATGTCTGGATTTAATGGCACTGATCAATAAAAATTAGACATTAAAGTAAATATCATTGCTAACTTCTGTTAGCTTCTCCTTCTCATCTTCTTTGCTTTTTTTTTTTTAAATATTGCTTGTCTTTTTATCTTTAATTTTTTGTGTCAAAGTAACATTCATCACTCTCATCAAATGTTAATTGCCTGTTGGTAATCGTGAGGGCTTTAAAATATGGAGGAGAATAATTAGCACATCTTAATGAACAAAAAAAGGGGGGAAAGTAACAACAGCTAATGAGTCCTGTTGATGGAGAAGAGCCTGGAGGTGGGGGACATGAAAGAGGCTGGTAAATGCCTCTGAAACAAGTCAGTCCCAGAAGGGCAACGTGGCATGCTTTCACACAGCACAAGAGCTACTGAAACTTAGATTGTCATTGTACTGTCATTTATTTTTATTTTTCTCCTAGTTCTTCTGGTTTATCTGTTTTTCACCTCATGCCAGACATTATCATCTTGATTAGTGTGTGTATGCTTGTGAGTGCATTATGTGATACAGTACAAAGTGGTGCAGCGAGAGACCACCCAGGCTGCAAGTTACTGGACATAGTCGGACAGTGCAGGGTAATCCAGGGTATTGTAACTGGCAGTGGTCAAGGATGTGGGCCTGGCTGCCTGTGTGAAGCTAACGTTATCCTGCTGGGTGTGCTGAGTGTCAGGCACATCCCTCTCCACTCACCACTTCCTCCTCTGCTTGTTCCTCTAACTGACAACTCCCCATCCTCTCCTCTCATTTTACCTTTTTTTTTTTTTACCTCTTCAAACTCTCACTTGAAATAAATTGTTCCTCCATCACCTTTAAGCACTCCTCACAGGAGACACTATTCGGGGCTAAAGAGCAGTTTCTCTTTAGGCATTATACGTGTCAACATACCCCTACATAACACAATTTATCCTTATAAAAACTTCTGGTTTCAAACAGCAGTTGGCACAACAACCAGATTTACTGCTATGACATCAAAAGGACTTTTTCAAGGGCTATTGGCAAGAGAAAGGCCATAGTGTTAACATGTTCTTGAGGAGCCACTAGTCTGGACCTTTCACTTCAACTGTGGACAGTCTACTGGAAAATGATTCCATATTACACTTCACTACAGGAGCACGGAGCACAACACTCTGTCTAGAAAACACTCAAAATCAAGTACCTTATACACTACCGAGAGGCTAGTATTACTCATATCATGGAGGGTCCTTTACTTATGCTCATTGAGCATAAGGGCACAGCCCTAATGCATCTCACTTTTAGAGGCCCTTGCTTTCATCACAAAGTTAAAGGCAAATGATACCTGAAAATTCCCCTTAATGCATAGTTTTGAGAGAGAGGGGGTGGAGGGGGTTTGAGTGTGTATGGGAACATGCTTCTAAATATCCATTTCAAACACTTGAACAGAGATACAAGTAAAGTCCTTTCTTGTAGAGCCCAGTTAGTCAGCTTCTCCCTTGGCCAAATGAGCCACAGATCTTAGCTGATAAAAAAAAAACGAGAAAAGCCACATCCACAATTAAACAAAAGAGTCCCATGTTCAGACCATCTGTTCCTCTGCCCATCAGCCTCTGCTGGCTGCACTTTTCAGACAGAACACCAACCAAGAACAAACAGATCGC
Organism: Seriola lalandi dorsalis; assembly: GCF_002814215.2. NCBI lineage: Eukaryota > Metazoa > Chordata > Actinopteri > Carangiformes > Carangidae > Seriola > Seriola lalandi. Next base: position 513,544 of record NW_019524831.1, on the reverse strand, counting down.
TCTCAATACTTCAAATAAGTTTGATCATGTGCAAAATTGTTTATCCCAGAGTAAGTTGTTTGAAGCAGTACATGTTCTCGCTCCTTAACCTAGTTCCTCCAAATATCCAGTGTGGTGATGGCCACTCCTTTTGGAGCAGCAAAGTAGATAAAAGAGAGTCAGGGGCAAGTTAGTGAAGCATTTTTTGCCACTCTGTTTTCGTTACTGCTGCCTCTTAAAAATGCCCTGGCCATTTTAATATATAACAGCTTTGACTTAATTAGTTCTGTAAACAAGCTTCCAGCCTGTATGTCACAGACTTTTAGAAAAGAGGTAAGCAGTGTTGGGAGATTGAGTTACTTCGCTTTTAGCATGGAGAGCACTAAACTTTATTAGAGACCCTACTGGCCATCAAAGTCCTTCTGTTTTGGCCTCAGGGAGAAAACCAAGAGGTAGCCTCATGCTAAGGTCTCGTATTGATGATGTAACTTTTCACATCAGTGGACACTGTAAACTGTCCTAACAATAAAACCATGGGAATTGCAACTGGAGACTGTTGTTGTGATGTGTGCTTTCAAGGGGTTTTTGCATGTGGATTGAAGAGAATCCGTCAGAAGTGTGTAGTTATTGAGGTTTAGTGGGTGAGGTTTGGAGCAAGGCAGCATGCAGTTTAATCAAGTTTCCCTTTTGAATAGCCATCTCTCTTTTTTATCCTTTCTCATCATTCCTACAAGAGAGCGAGAGAGATTTAGTCTTTGTCCTTCGGGATTACAATGTCACTTGTTTTAAGATAGCAGATGTTTTGATTGCAGTGTTAGGGGCTTATCAAAAGTTAAACCTCAAGGCTTTGTGTGTTTTTCCCTCAACTTGTTTGTATTCCTTCAGTCCATCCTCGTCGCTGAAATCGTCTTGGCACTAATTCAATCCCAGGATGGGATTAACTCTTAAATTGATTTAGTTGAAAATTTGGAAGACCATTCAGGATTGTATAAAACACGTATGACAATTAAACATATATATTAGCAGAGAACTGGTTTGTCTCACAAGTTACTTATCTCTCTGAGTCTGTGTGTAGCCACTGGGAGATTGCAAAAAAAGAAAGAATGAGCACACTGTTCTGTTTTTCTTATTTGTTTCAGCTCAGCATCACTCAGGCACACTGAGTCTCATCTGAGTCTCCTCTTCATTGCTCTCTGTTTCATAAACACACCCACTTTTTCCTGCTCCTAATGGAAGAGCAGTTGCCGCAGATGAGCAGCTAAACACCATCACATTGATCGTCAGACTGTTGGCTCTTGTTTGCTGACATTTTATTCTATATTCATTTTCTAGTAGTTACAGTACATCAGCGTTAAAGGGAAGATGCACATTGCCAAGAAGTGAGCAGCATAAAAGTGGTAACAACAGAATAGTATATCAAAGTAAAATAAAATAAAATGCTCTCATGAGACGTGGCGCTCTATGAAACTCAAGTAAAAGCACTGTCCATAACCATGCCACAAGCACCCATCCCCTCACCTCACATGGTTTGATTCTCACACACAGGCATGCAGTTACTCATACACATGCACAGAGGTGATCGTGTACAGTACACAGGCACACAGGGACCCAATGCATTGATACACACATCAAGAGAATAAATATTGGCTAAAAGGTCAGGGTGAACTTTATCTCCACAAACAGGCTGGAGAAAGCAGAGCTCCCCAGATGAAACAGAGGGACATTTTTAATCCAAATCATTTTATTTAAATTTTTTTATCCATCAAAAATATCACAATATCATGACATTGTCATTTGTCATTGGCTGTGGCATTGATGTGCCAGCCTTGAGTACACTGTGAGAACCAAGATCTGCTAGATAATACATTTCTATGGGGGCCATTCTCAACAAGATTTTTTTTTCACAAACCTTAAATGATCTGTTCATAAAGCAGGTCTGGTTCTGTTTTTCTCCCTTTGACCTGTCGTTCTATATCTATACATGTACTGGCTTCAAACTCCGACCTCACTTTATGTACACACGCATTATCTGTGCCTCTGCATCATACCTTTAACCTTGTGTCCACAAAGATACACAAACACACATACAGAAAGTCTGGCTCACTTCCATTTAAAAAGAGACATCAGAGATTAAAATAGAAAAGGCCAGTATATTGTTGTCTATTGCAAACTTCAAAGTCTTTGAGGCTTTCTCACATTTATCTTTAATGGTGTAAAGAAGCAGTGGGGGACATGCAGACATTCAATGGTTACATGCTAAAGGTCCCAAGATTAAAGATGAAATTCACTTACACCACAGCATTTAGCTGCCCACAATTTATTAGGTGGACAATATAGAGGCAGATTTCGAAGCACATATTTTGAGATGAAACGAAGGACAACAAACATACAGGCAGAACCATGGTCATCGCTAAAAGACGTATCTCTTAACTTCAGGGTAACTGTACTCTGTAATATGTTACTGTTTTGGTTATTAAAAAAAACGTAATTTTAGGGTAGTTTAAACCACGCAGATTTAGTTACTATTCACCCAGTTTTAAACCAAATCAAGCATATGTGAATCGATCCTTTTCTTTTATACTACTTTTTAATAAAAACAAAATTATCTTACATGCTGCAGTTTACTTTCAGTCAGTATATTTTTAGAAGAGGAAAAAAATCTGGATATTAGTGTGTTTTAGTCTGTTGCACATGGATTTCCCATTTCCGTCTGTTACAAAGAAACCAGAGAATTCACAGGGGACGCTCTGTAAAAGTGTCGTCTGTATTCAGTGGCTGTAGAGTCTGCCCAGTTAAACACTACACGCTCACACTGTTTTTCTTAATGATGGCAGCAATTGCTGTTGCGTTAGTTTGCACCAAAAGAAATCAATTTTTACATTGTGGTGGCAAATTATCTATTAATTGCTCCCCTCAACAATGCTATAATCTATCCAGTCATATAGAGCGCATTTTAGAAGCAATGTTGGCAGAGATTCCAAATGCAAGTTCTCTGGAAACATTTGTATGAGCTAGGCAAATCTGGATTTTGACTTTTTTTTGTACATGTGTGTACATGTTTTATGATTTTACGGTACAGATGTTATCAAGATTGGTCAAACTAAATGTGAGACATCTGTCATGCTTCATATCTAGCATGACCAGCAGCTATCATCAAGTCTTTCCGCAGATATTCAATAAAATCCATCCCGTGCTTTAGTTGTGCCACTCAAGGACTTTCACATTCTTGTTGTGATGCCATTCCAGTGTTATTCTGCTCTATGCTGAGGATTCTTGGGGTCATGGACCTGATGCAAAATAAATCATCAAGGTCTTTGTCACTGATAAGCAGTTTCCCCCTAATAACTGGCCTGTATCAGACTATATTAACCCTTTTCTCCATCCTCAAAAGCCCCACACAGCCTAATGCTTCTACCACTGTTCTTTGCAGAGGGGACTATGTAACCATGTCTATGTGAAGCTTTTTACAACAGCTGAAGCATTAAATCTTTATCTAGTGCTGCACAAATATCTAACCAGATCTCCCAGCATGAACAAAAACAGATCATGTTAAATTGGTGTTTGGTCCATATGATAAATCTTTTTAGTAGTCCTGGTTTGTATTCACATCTTTATTATTATATAAAGGAATACGCATGTTATCCATTCCAATGCAGTAATTTAATTCACTGATTCTGTTTAGTTACCACTTTAGAGAAGCAAAGACCTCAAAACTACAACATTATGGTAAATATTTTAAATCAGTCAGATGAGTTTAAATAAACATAGGGCTGTATGGTAATTGCACAAAGATAATAGTGCTAATTTGTGTATTCTCAGATGCTTTTGTTGTCTCCCTGGCACAAATGATTTTCTCAGTGTGAGACTTATTAATGCACTGGCAAAAAAAAGCACAAAAATAGACATTGTTAAAGAGAATGTGTAAGTCCCCCAATTAGCACAGCTAGATTGGAACTGTTAGCATGATAATAAGAGAATAATAGAGCAGGGAAATGATAATGTATGTGTGTGTGTGTGTGTGTGTGTGTGTGTGTGTGCTGCTGTGTGCACACGGGTGTCTGTGTGGATGCTGTGCTGCCAGCTCTTCCCCTTGTGTTGAAGAGCTCTGTGTTAGCCTGCTAGTAGGATTATGTGGGGGCATTAACAGCCTAGTCAGACGGGCTTGGCTCTCGCCCAGGGAGGCTCAGTCCAGCATGTTCATCCTCCATTTAAGGAGACTGTTAGCTGATGAAGATGTGCACATGCAAGACTGAAGATAAAAGAAAGCGGTGACCCGACTCATTAGCCCCTGTGATTTAATATATTGACACTTAGATACAAATAATTCCATTTAGTGGACTCTATCGGTGGGGAGGAGGGATCAATTCAATTAGTTATGAAATGTGACTCCTTGTCAGGAAGCAGAAGAAATACTGACTACTAAATAAAGTCGTGTGCAATTTAAACAATAAAGCCATCGCAGCCCTGTTAAAACTTAATGATGCACAAAAAGGTGTAATAGATACAACCTCAGCTCAGCAATGGCAGTCATAGTTTGTAAATGATGCTAAGTGGATGTATGTAATGCCATTTGTATGTTAAAAACTGATTCTTGCTTTAGGAATATAAACAGTACATGCTGTTAGAAGAGTCTGGGTTCTGTGGGTTTTGTCCCATTAGGCTTTTATCCTGGATGAAACGCACCATTTATTTAAGCTTTAAGTTATATTATTCAGGCAGGGTTACTGAAGTGTGTTGCTTTAAGCTGAAAAGATGAGTAGATTGTGTGAATACGGGGTTTAAAAATAACAAAAGGTGAACAGATCCATCCTTCCTTGTTAAAGTGTAACAACTGATTACTGGCTTTATTGAGTATCTTTAGTCGCAGCCAGATGAAACATATGCTTGCTTGTACTGTCTTTGCCAAAGAGGTAGGAATGTAGACAAACACAGAACAATTATTGCTGTAAATGACACAATAAAGCCATGTCTTTGTGTAATTGGCTTTTGTATTCAGACACCTAAGCAGTTTAAGCTGCAATAATTAAGAGGCTCCATATGAGAGGTGCCACATGAACGGCTGTAATGTGTGAAATCACACCTGAGGGTCTACTTAAAATTAGTCACCTGAGGGTTTTGTTGAGCAGCCCTGGGACGGGTTAATTTATGGCGCAAACTTCCAGCCGTCTATCAGTCCTCACAACGTAACAAGAATAATTGACACAACACAAGAGAACACCATCTCCGATGTGAATCTGTCTTGTAAATTAATCATGGTGCTAAATAATCCCGATAACTGAACATCTATTCTTCACATACAAGCTGAATGAAGTGTTTTTATGTTCCATCTGAATATCACAATAAAGCACCTGTTTGGAGCTCCGCAAACCTTCCCTGGATGAAGGCAGAGCACATACACTTAACACCCATTGTAACCCAACCCTCGCAAGGAAAATATCAGTTGAGGGAGAACACATCCTCCAGTGTGATGTTGATTTAGTTTCCTCTCCCTCTCTGCATAGACTGTGTTTTCTCTGCTAATGTTGTGCAAACTGTTTTGTCTTTGCATTGGCTTTGCGTGGCCATCGTCCTCAGCAGTGGGCACACTCACAGGGAGAAGGAGCTGCATTAATAGGCTCTACTGTGTACGGGCAGCCGGCAGGGAGAAAGGGGCGCGTGTTTTCTTAGGGCTGGGGTGGCAAAGCAAAGCATTCAGCCCATGGCCAACGTAAAAAAGGAGCTTTTTGTTTTTGGGGTGGAGGAGAGTCCAAGCATTCCCCACCAGAAACACAATGAATGAGCCATTTTGTCCTGCACAGTTTTTCCTAGGAACAGAATTGTAGAATTTTTTTGTTTGTTTTTTCAATAACTCAGTTCTCTAAAAAATACATGTTTTTGTTTTAAAAAGGTCCTTAATTTCATTGCTATAAAAAAAGAAAATCCAGTCCTAAATACATACATACATGTCAGCATATTACCCCTCTTGTTTGACCTCTTACAAAATGCTATAGTTTTTCTCACCCATTATCAGGTGATGATATTTGAGCATAGTTGAAGTCTCACAACACACTTGTGCCTCTAATAAAGTTGCCCCTCCTGACAGGCTTGTTCTCTGCTGAACAACAGAATGGGCTGTGTTGTTTTCCGTGGCCCCAGCAGCTGGGAGGTAACAGTGAAGACAGAGCCTCAGTCTATAATATGGGGTGGGGGGTGGGGTGTCTGCTTTTTTAACAGTCAGACAAAATACTACAAACAAAATAAAAGAGGTTTGTACCAGAAATATTAAATACATGTTGAATTAAGGAATTGAACATGTTTCATATTGAAATATAACGGAGGCACTGCAAAGTCTTATTTTATGAATCACAAAACAGTTACCAGCGGGCAACCAGAGCGTTCATGCCTCTCTGCTTGCTACAAAGTGTTGAAGATGTGCCACATTATTTCATAAGCCTCACATACTTAAATCCGTCTTTTTCCCACTCCCCCTACCCTGTTCACATCACATGGATGTGGCTGGCTATCTGACTAGCCCGTGTCCAACGTTCTTTAGAAACTCACTCGTCCCCCAACCCCCCCCCTGCATTGAGGGTCAGAGGCATTTCACTTATTTCCATTTCCATACAGCGAGGATGTATATGCAGGATAATAATGCCGGCCCCCAAACCCACTTGTGGGTTTGTTTATGTCTGTTCTCTTCTTTACCGTCTTTACACATGCTGTTTGAGGGAGTCCCCATGGATTTGTCCAGTTTACTGCAAACCTTAATTTTATGGCCAGACCTTGAAAAGAAATATTTATTCTTCCTTCCATGTATGCCCCTACCATCAAAAAAGAGCTAATATTCTTTAGAAATATAACACTGAATTTGCTGTTGAAAAGAATCTGTTTTTCAAGAGTGTAGTGCAGGCTTGTGTTGCTGCATGCACACAATTCACAACATGCATTGTGCCAGCATGTAGGAATTATTTTTTTCTTTTTTTACTTTATCTAATATCTAAATGTGTGCTCTTAGCGTGTCCAGAATCAAACATAGACAATGTAACATAATAGAGAGCTGTCGCACAAAAACTCTCTTTGGTCACTTAAACATACGGCAATGAAAAAGCTTTAAACAAGAGAGACAAGCCTCAGAGCTTGATACTTAATTTCTGTACAAATCTCTGTTTTGTTTTCTCTCTTGGAGAAATAGCACAATTTGCATTTTGTGCACAATTTCTAATAATCACATTTCATGTCTAGAAATTCATTTTTGCATCTTTTTTTTTTGTTTTTGCTTTTTGTATCAGTGCATGACTTAAGTGTTTTTGAACACACACTGACTTGTCATTTATTACTGTGTTTGTTGAACTCATTTTTGTCTTTTTTTTTTACCATTTTCCATCAAACGTGATGTCAAGCTTTTATTATTCTTCCAACAACATTTAATACTAAAACTACATTAAATTAGAGCGGAGTGCAGAAATCCTGTAAATGCCAGCCAGTGTACTTAAGCAAACAGTAGCCTGCAGTTCTATCCAGAGTTCCAACCAAGACAGGAGGAGCAATGAGATGGAGGAGGGCTGGAGTGGAGGGATTTGGGGTGGGGTGTGCTAGGCGGGTCAGAGGGTTGGACTACCCTGCTTTCAAGCTCCCGTCTTAATATAGACATATTGGAATGGCTGTTTTCCAAGAAGGCTTGTTTTACTGTGTAAGGAATTAGTGGAACAAGAAGTCATCTATTGGTTATTCCCTCTGCATAGCCTGACCTCACTCGAGTGTCTGGATTTGCGGCACTTTATCCTCAACAGCTCTCAGTGTAACACACACAAGCATGACTGATGTGCAGCGTCACACTCAAACCTGAGCAAACAGTGCCTGCTGTCAGAGTCAGTTCTGTACCCCAACAATTCACAGAAAATGTTATGGGCTGACTTATTTTTTTCAGGCTACTGCTTGTACACTATTTATCTTTGGCTTTAGATTTCTGTCTTTGAAATGCGTAGGAAAGGGTGCCGTACACAAATTTCAGATGCAGGAAGGAAGTGAGCAGAAAAAGGTCAGAGACTTGACAGGGACAAGGGCCCTTTGTTAGTGACCTGAACCTCTCCAGTGTATTTGCCCTCCCCATTCCAGCGCGCTCAATTCCAGAGCAGACAAGCAGGAATAATATGCTTCAGTCTAGTGGGTGGTAATATGAAGACCTTCATTCAAGGCAGAAGTCTGGAGCATCAAAGTCTAGTTCAAATCTATTGATCTATTTGTCTGATTACCATTAGCTACAGACAAATCCAAACACATCGTATCTCTGTTCGATCAATGTGTGTGTCTGCCATGTGATGTAACTGTTCAGTGTACAGCATTAGTATAACCGGCAGATAAGTGACCTGTACTAAAGGAGTAATATGTGTTTAAAGAACCACTGATTGTTTCATTGGGGGTGGGGGTGGGGGTGGCGGATTCTGAAGCAACGCAGACCATTCAGCAGCAGAGAAGTGCTTCCACTGAGTGATTTTCCTCCTGGTTAAGCTCCAGTACAGTGTACACCCAGCGGGCTGTGTACACAGTGGCGGGTGTTAAACATATCCTGCTGTCTAGTGTCAGTTTTACTGTGTGTGCTGCTGTTGAGATGAAGCCAGACTTGCCAGCTTCCTCAAGATCACTTTCCCTTCAAATGGATCACAAAAGGTGATTTCTACTCGCAGGCGTTTGGTGTGCAGCTCAGTGGAGAGCAGGGGGGAACGAAGTGTGAACTATCAGTTCTTACAGCAACAGCTGGAGTCTATCCTCTCTGGGTGAAATTACAGAACCCCTCCTATAGAAAATGTGAAAAAGAAGGTTAGCGAGAGCTGCAGATCTGACAGCTACTAAAGTGTGGAAGTAATTTTATTAAAATGAGATGTCAGTGAAACATGAGTCCTCCTCTAATTACTAGCTACTGGTGATTGTGATCTTTTCCTAATGGGAAAGGCACCTATTGTAATCTAAATTATTGTACAGAATTAAGAACATCATCACCATGAGCTCCTCAGAAATTTTTGGCTACTTACAATCGTATTGTTTTCAGACTTCTACTAAAACACTTGAAGTCCCTCCAAAGCTAATGAAAGCAGATTATATCAAAGATAAGCATCTGTGTAAGAGGTGTGTTGAAAGGTGTCAAGTAGCAGATAATCAGAATATTAGAGCCACGATCTCGCAGGTCACTTGAAGCTAATAACCATGAAACAAGGTGAGAATGGGTTACATGTTTGCCTTTTTATCCAATTTATCTTTTAATCATGTTTATACTAACTGATTTTGCCAGTAAAAACAAAAACTTGTTTCCTCCATGTAGAGAATTGTGGCCTATAACGAGTAGCAAAGCATGAGTGTGGATCAGTGCATGCAAGTGTAATGGGGTTTAGAGGGAAAGCCAGCAGGGGGTCTTCAGGCCTCCTTGGTGCTTTGTAGAGGCTTTAACAGACAGTGAAGAACATGGGTGTTGACAGGGGCCCAAGTGAGAGCTGTAATGCGCTGTACATCTCCATTTGCACTCAGTGTTTCGGAGCTGCTTGCTCGTGTGTTATAGGTGGATGCTTGCACGTTTATAAAAACATCACTCACTTTTTTCATCAGCAGAAATATTTTATAGCATTTTTCTGAGGTTTAATAGAGGTCTGTAGAAGTATTTTTAAAATATGAAACACAACTTGTTAAAAATAAAAGTGCATCTTTCATCTAAAATGTCTTAGTAAGCATTGGTTGTAAGCATCATGCAACATGATCTTGAAGTACATCACTCGTGGGTTAATGCAGTATTAAAACGAATTTGGGTGTGAATACGTGTGTGTGTGTGTGCATATTGCATGTGTTGTAAGTGCTAGGAGAAATAAAGGGAGCTCTTTCAAGTCTACCCTGTCTTTTACACCTTGTGTATTTACACATCAGAGATGAGAGTCTGAGAGTCTGTCTGAGCTGTCTGACTCACCCTCTGCAGTCTGACCCCAGGATGAGCTGCTGTTGTAAACTATTGTATCAATCAGTCGAGCTACAGTGTATTTGATTTCATTTCTAACTTGGTTAACTTACACTCTTAAGTTTTATTTTCTCAAATGAACGATCAATTTAAAAATATGAACAAAGCCTTTCTCAAAAATGAAAAGAATATAAATGTTGTAATTAGCTGTACTGTATTTTTTCTTACTTTTTTTTAAAAATTAAACAAAGAGTCAAATAAATCTGATTAGCTTTTCAATAACATGGTATCTTTATCTGCATTAAAGCTGCAAGTTGGTGCTATTTATCAAATAACAGCATTTCCTTGAGAGGGAAACAGATTGCATGCTGGCCTGCTACAGACTTCATCAGGTCATGTGAATTGATGATACATGTTGCAAGGCGGCTGAGTTCCCCCCGGAAACCTCTGCTGGAGCGCGTGCTGGCAGAGATGGGGGCCTCAGCCAAGTCTGTCTGACTGATCACTACAGATGCTCCTCTTCAAGTATTCCGAGTCAGATCCTTAGTGCTGGGTCTTGAGGGACAAACAATAGCACCTGTTCCTCATAAGATAGCCCATTCATGTATCTTTAATGAAGCCTGGGGGCAGATGGTGTGAAATGACATTATCCAGTACTTAGCAGTGCTAAGACAAAGGAAGAGCAGTGCCAGCACAACAATGCCGCTGTATTTACGAGGAGAAGGGAGGACGCTGCCCAAGTGGCCCGCTCACATCTGCTCCACTTCATTCTCTGACTCCTCAAGATCATCTTGGCAATAGAAATATCCTGGGCACTCAGCCCATACATAGATGAACTTGAGGGATAGTAGAAGGCACACATATGTATGCACTTTTTTCTTTCTGTTTAAAAAAAAAAAAAAAAAAACGTCTTTATTTTTTTCTTCTAATTTGCTTTAACCGTCAGTTTTTTCTTAAAAAGCTCTCGTGAAAATGTAAGAATCTGCTCAGCCAGTGTGCCAGCGGTTAATTGACAGTTCAACTAACCTCTACTATTTGTTGCCACCTTGAAGCTCCTCAAAATTTGATTTGCCTTTCTCTGACATTAGTTGCCGTAAATTAAACTTTAATGCGTGGAGCTCATTACTGCAAATCACAGCAATTCAAACTCAATGCATTTATTTCCCCTTCAACGCACATTTACACTCTGTCTTGCCTCGATGAATCCTGTATAAACTGCTCCATATTTTAAAATAATAATAGTAATAAAAGCTGATATCCCAGATGAAATTATATCATTTACATTTGGTGTTGCTGGAGATAAATATGTCCAAGTATTTGCTGCCTTTTGCTGATGTCTATACTGTATTTCATCTGTATACATCTTTTGTGCAAATTCAGTTATTTTAATTAATGTAGTCACACAAATAATTAAAAGAAAATTGGAATATGGAATTGAGTGAATGATGTAAAATATTTAAATACTTTTCATTGCGCACCATCACACTATTGTTTCCTCATGTGAAGAAGCTGTTCTCCTGGTTGTTGCTCAGTTTGTTCTGCTGGTATGATTTTAAAAAGGATGATTATAATTATGTTCAAGAGCGTCCTTAACATTAGACCATTACACTTTAAGGTTGCGTGTACAGCAGTTTCACAAAGCTGTTTGGACTTAGGAGAGTGTTTGGAGCCCTGTGAATTTCCCAGCAAGAGGAAATTTGGACAGAGAGCTGTGAATGATTTGCTTACTTTGAAAAACTCAGGTCAAGAGTCATCACTCCTGGAAATAGAGTGAGAATGTTTTTGTTTTCTCCATTTAGCTAAAATATTTGAAAGTCAGTAATTTCATTTAGGAAAAAAAAATTACGCAACTTTTAATTTACTGCTAATGCATGTTAGTTAATTCATGAAAATGTATGAACTACCATGCAGCACATTTACAACACATATGGAGGGATGTGGACTTGAGGGAGCCCTTTTCTGTCCTGTGACTACCACACATTCAGCTACAGACTCCATCTGGTTTTACAGTCCAAATACACAGACAGAGAAAAGCTGTGTTCCCCAGTGTCCCCCCGCCTGTCACTGGCCCTACCTCATGTTGTGACATTAATTATTGTGTTTTTCCATATGTTCCATACATGCAAGGCCAAGATCCATCTTTCATCCATTCAGCCTGGAAACTTGGAACACAAACCCTATAAAGCAATGTTTTATTTAAGGTCATTTGTCGCAGTCTCCTTGGACATTTATTTTTCTTCAGCAACAGCACATTTTACAGAATTATTTCTAGAAGAATTACATACTTTTCTATTCTTCCATAATGCACTTTCTGCACTTGCACTTCTGTAAAAGCTCAGTAGACATAAATGGTTCTATTTACTTAGTTTTCAGTCTAGCTCTGCACCTCTGGACAGATCAATAAAGCAGTTTTAAGTAGGTTTAGCGTGCTAGCTGTGAGAGAAACTGGGTGCGACTACTCTGGTAAAGGGTCTACAGGGGAAGCAGCACAGGCTGAAAAAGTGGAGATCATAGCAGACCTCAGCCAGAACATGGGGGAAAAGTCGTTGCTCTGAGCAGGTTGATTTCATGCCCCAATGCAGCGGCAGTAATTGCACCCAGACCCGTTTTATTGCAAGTTGATTTTAAGGGAGGGATGAATGGAGAAACATTCTGTAAAGTGTTTATTTTGGGGGATGACCTTTATTAACCCATTTTCCAGGCAGGTTCCCTTGAGGTGGCCTGGCTCAGTACTAGATTAACTCTTGCAGGCCCATGGTAGCCCGGCTGCTCCCCATCATAAAGTTTCAGGAAGCGGAGAATGACAGTGAGATTGGAGCTTGCAACATGTGTGCAAAACCCCCACCCGCCACTTTTGAGACATAAGCTACTCACCCACCCTTGACACACACATGCAGGGAGTTTGTGTTGATATCCCCAGAAGGCAAGTCAGCAACAGGCTGAATGTTGAAGGTTAATATGTGAGTGGAACAGACAGACACAGAATGACTTTAAAATGAAATACAGCAAGTGGCAAGTGCTTTTCAACTGCCTGCAGTTTTTCCTCTGCCGAAAACAGTTGTAGTAAATTACTGGGTTGTCTTTAGGCTTTTATCATCTAAATAAATGATCATCCATGATTATGTGAGTGTTTGATTTTCCCTTGAGGTGAGTATGTGTACATGCTGATCAGTCCTGTCTCTGCACCTGTGTAATACAATCAACAATCCTCTTGCTGACATGTTGTATTTACTGCAACAGCCTGGATGTTGGTGAATGCTTCTTTCAACAATTACAGTACTTCTCTACAGAAGCCAACAGACCTACCGAGCCTCTCTGCTCTCCGTCCTGTGTGTCGCTTCCTCTAACTGATGCTGGAACAATGTGCGTGTGCAGGGCCTTTGATGTACCGAGGTGAAATTGTGGTTTGGATTAAGAGCAGGCGTAGCTCGGCTAGGTATTGTGTGAGCACACGAGGGCCGTCATTGCCGCAGAGCCTCCTGTCAGCACGCGTTAGAGAGAGCTGTGATCTGGCCTCCCCCTGAGTGGGCTCTGTGTTTCTGTGTACCATACCTATGCTTAGGCCTCTCTCTGATCTCTGCTCCCTATCTGTTCAGCAGGTCCAGGGTCACATGCCTCCGCTCATGATCCCCATTTTTCCACACGACCAACGCACTCTGGCAGCAGCCGCCGCCGCCCAGCAAGGCTTTCTCTTCCCTCCGGGAATGTCTTATAAGCCAGGTATGCTTGCAACTTAAGTCTTCATTTTGTTCTGCCCCCTTTTCCTGTCTGCTTGCTATGTCTTTTATTCATAATTATAATTTTTAGTCATAAAGTTGTCACACAACTTAATACATAACAAATATATAGTAACAAACATGTGCTTGATTCACACTTGAGACAACTGACATGCTCTGTTCTGTCTGAACTTGGACTTGGGACCAAGGCCTGGGAATGCTCTAGTCCATGTGGAACAATAGATATGGGCAGAGAAGCAGAGGAATGTAAACATGTCTTCAACATGAAAGTATCTTTCAGGAGTGTGCTGTGCTGGCTGTAAACGTTTTTCAAGTATCCACTGTTAGAGATCCAATAACACAGGGGAGGAACCCTGCAAGAAACCTCTTTCTATTGTTAACAGTTTTATTAAAGTTTCACACAATCATGCCTCTTAACAGTGTAATTAAGTAATTTAAAGACAATTATAAGGTGGGTAGTTTTTGGATGATGTAAGGAACTGGTTTTCCTGCACATAAATTTTCATTGCTTGTAACGGCATGCCCCTTTCACTTCCTTTGTCTTACGAATTGACTAAAGTCAGGCTCCACAGCTTTCAAAAGAAAAAAACAGAAAAGAAATGTTTTTTGAAAAATTGTTGCAACATGTTTACTGATTCCCTGCCAAAACAGTAACTCCATACACCCTCATATTCTTGTGAAAATTAAAGATGTGGCACCACACACTACTGTACTCATATTAAATTTAAAAAAATAAATAAATAAATAAAAAAGATCAATGGTAAATTTCTCCCTGCTTCTCAGTTAACGCTTTTTCTCTCACACGGTTTACTTGGTCCCAGGGCCAGGCAATTTTTGGACAAATCTATGACTGATTTAATTGAATCACAGAATTTGTAGATTTTTAAAAAAATGTTTTCCCGTTTTCTCTCCCACACATGCAAAGTGAAGGAGACAGTGTTGTGTTAATGAAACATTCTCTGTGAAAAAGAAAAGGATTTATGAGTGAGCTACAAAAAAAAGTCAGCTTTTCTGTTGTGAGACAGTACTAGAACAAGGAGGAGGGCAGAAAATGGAAAAAGAAACACTAGGAAGTCAGCAGGTTCGCAGCAGAACATTAAAAAGGTGTGGTAGCGCAGTTAATGAATTAACTATAAAACCACAGGATGAAAAAGAAAGTCAGCTATTTTGGAACTATGGAGCCATGACAGCTTAAACAAAGTGCCTGAGGGGGAGTCTTTTACCAGTGTGCTTTCTGCAATAGGTTTGACACGGAAAATGTTTTAGTTCAAATAACAGGAGCTATTATGGAATCATGGTCAGGGGTCGTCATGTGTATGGTTCTTGCATAATTCATGAGTTCATGGAGAAATAGCAAAGGGGGTCTGAAAATGACTCTCGTAGTCAGAAGAGGTATTTTTAAACCTCTATTATTTCCCCCCATCCAACACAATATATCCAGAGAGTACAATGTTATCACCACCACCTGCAGGGTATACAGGATGCTGTCGTGTCTTTTCTCCATGAAGTGAGTGGCCAAGCATTCACTTCCAAGACTAAGGCACACTAATCTGATGTTATCATTATGAGACAGCCCCCAGGGACCACTGCTTATGACCCCCAGCCCTGTGGTGCTCACATGGCAACAAAGTCATTCTAGCACCATAGTGGTAAGTCATCACCCCATCCACTGGCTGTGCTCAATGGCCTGGTGTTGCACGGTAGACAAGCACAGTCATAGAAATACCGACTCATCTTTTAAACAAATAGATGCAAGTCGGACTTCCCAGTATGTTCGCACTGTTTACACAGACATGGCAGCATTCAGTCTGATGTACTTCTAATGGACCTGCAGAATGACCCCATAGTCTTTGGGTTCCTCTGCCAGTCTTTCCCATAAGCATCCTGCTGACAGTTTGCAGCTTGCTAATGCTATTTTATTTTAAATCTTGTATTTTTACCACATTTTAGTCATCATTTTTGAACCCATTCTCTGATACTGTGGTGTTTGTGATGCAAGTTACTCCAGTTCAACAACATGGTTTCTTTCTTGATATACAGTAACTTAAATAAATTAGGTTTGGTAATTTAAGGTTTTTTTTCTATTGTATAGGCCTCATCAGAGCTACTGAAGAATGAAATCTTAACAATTTAATTTAATTTTAATTCATTTGTATGTTTTTCAGTGAACAGCTTTGGTAATTCATGAAATTTAAAAGGCAGTGAAAAGACAGGATAAAGCCTACGTGATACAGTCATACAGTTCATTCATCATCATTTGATCAGGTCTAAGAAAGGTCTCAGCTGCGTCTGCCAACCCTTACCAGATCTATGACTTATATTTCATGGTATCACATGAGGGAAATATAGCCTGTTGTGACCATGGCGTCACCTGAACTACTTCCCCCCTTTAGCATGCAGGGTTCAGGCTCTGGGCATGGGACCAGCCATCACCAGTTATTAAAACAAACAAACAAACAAACAAAAAAAAAAACAGAGTTTTAAACTCAGTTCACTTTGAGCTGTGACGCTGACCTGGCACAGTGCCCATTCTACTGGAGTCTGGTGCCGCCACACAGACTGTGTGCACCCAAGACCCAGACCTTGGAGCCCGAGACCCCCAGGCAGCGGGGGTGTGCTCACTTAGCACATGACCCTCCCCAGGTTTCACATGACATCTAAAGACATCCAGCCATTTATTATTCCCAAATCCTACGTCACAGACAGCACAGAGGTAGAGAGACAGAAAGAAAGCCATACCAAAAAGAGGAGGTGTAGAAATAACCACAGTGCACCCCCCGAACATCCAACCCGGCACTATTTGAAACCACTTCTGCTGTGTGATTTTATTTGCTACTAAATGGGGATTGAATTTCCATGGCCTGTATCACATTGTGCTGTGCTGTACAAGATTGCAAAGTGAGGCGAGCGAGCGAAGGCAAAGTGAAAGAGAAGGTATATACATTTACCTTGTCTGTGGCTTAATGGCTCCATATGTTTGTGAGGAGAAGTGACAGGCAGAAGTGGGGTCTGAGCGAAGGCCAACTACCCCTCCCCGCTCCCCACTGTGCACCCCACCTCCACTCCTCCAGACACATGCTTCAGACCAACCTCCCCTCTATGAACGCTGTGCTGCCCCGTCTCACTGGGGCTGTTCTGTCTGTCTCAACACACTAGGCTGAATGTGTAAAAGCTTCTGCACCCCCATGGATATCACTCATACTGCAGCCGTTTTTATATCCCTGTCTGACAAACGTGCTGATGGCGGGCCAACAGCAGTGAATAGTAATGAATAGTGCTGCTATTTGGAGACCAATTCTTCCTTGCTTGATCACAGTGATATGTGAGATAAAAAAGTGTGTGTGTGTTTTTTTTTTCCTTGTTATTGTGACTGCACACTTGTTCTAACCAGTTCACATACAAGTGCTTTCACTTTGCTCCCAAAGCTATCACTGAAACACAAACAATGAAGTGTTGAACAATAGCCAGGCAAGTCTACAGCTGTATGAACTGCCTGAGAGAACATGCTGGTCCTTTTACATAATCGCTAATTGAATACCATGTAAGTTATTTAACATTTATTGTGAATACAAACACACACACACACACACACACACACACACACACATACACCTTAAAAGAGTTCCTTACTCGTTAAACTATGTAGTAGTTATTGCTGTCATGGTATTTTCCAGGAGGAGTAGAGTGCAGGTGGAGGAAGGAGGGAATGATGTGGAACGTTCCTAAGTAATCCTGCTCCAGTCAAACCAGCTTAGCCTTTGTTAATGCAGATGTTTGGGCTTGAAGCCGAGGGCTCGTTGCAATGTGCCACATTGCTGTGGCATGGCAGTGGAGGGCCCAGGCTCCGTGTTGGCACTTGCCTGGCCGCTGTGGGCCGGCTCATTGTCTGAACCTGTATGCATTGTTGTCTGTCTCTCCCTCTCTGACAGGTGATAACTACCCGGTGCAGTTCATTCCATCCACAATGGCAGCTGCAGCAGCGTCAGGACTCAGCCCCCTTCAGCTTCAGGTATGTACGTTACTATGACAAAGAATGCTAGGGAAGCCCGCCAAGCCTAGGGCAGAAAGGATGGCTAAGCAGCTGTACGCTAAGTAATGAGCTGCACACTAAATAATCCTGGAGGCCCCCAGCTCACACACGCTTATCACCTTACATATGTAATTTATCCCGTTTTATAGAGGATTTATCCCCACTAGCTCTGCCAGACAGAGGAGTAAGGAAGATAATAGTTATTAGAGGGAATGAGAATCACTTTGGTTGCTTTAATCACCTGCCAGTGAATTTATCAGAGGACAATTGACTGCATAAGCAAAGAATGTCTTTTTTATTGCTTTTATCTAGAAAAACCGCTGTAGTACTTCTTTTATCTCTGTGAGAAAAACAAGTAAGAAGAAAGAATGGATAAAAATCTGAATAATTCTAATATGTATGTAGTAAAAGCAAACTCATAGTATGTAATACAACATGAGGATGAGTAGGGGCTCAGAGCGGCAGATAATGTTGGGATAGGCTCCAAGCCCTACAGGCTCCTCCAGGACCTTTCTCAAACAGCATCTAAAAGAGCTGAACCCAGGTCATACCTTAACCCGAGGCAATAGTGTTTAATATAGATAATTATCTGTGTTCTATCCTTCAAGTTACTATTAGTACTACTACTGTTACCTCAACACTCTCAGCATATGCATGAGCTTTGTTTCCAAATTGGTGATCATGATTCTTTTAACTTTTTACTTTAATTTCCATGAAAAACATACAACGGGAAGCTGAATAACAACCATATTTATTCTGCTTGCTTCCTTTGCAGTTCTGAGTAACTGCAGATTTTAAGTCTGTTTGAAACTAATCAGTGCTGCTCTTTGGAAATAAAAGAAGGAAACAAAGGATTGAAAAGCATTTCTCCTAACATATGGTTAAGTCGCCACTGCTGCTTTGTCAGCAACAGCAAAAACATACTGAAAGCTGGGTCATGTGATGCTCGACAGCAGAGAGAAGTATGACAAGATTACACAAGAGAGCTAAAGACTGTGGGGGAAAAACTTTGCACAGGTGTCTGGGAGAATAAAAGATGGAGGCTGCGTAGGTGAATATGTTGCTAGAGTGTATATATGTCACTTAGTTTGTGTATCATAGTAAAGTCCAGTGGAAAGGGGTGGTTGTTCAGACAGGCATGCTGAGTCTATTTATAGTGGTGTATGAGGTCAGATGAGACAGTCATATATCTGAAGGTTGGGGTGAGGAGGGGAGACGGGTCTAGAGTCATTAATTCTGATTATGTATCTAACCCTGGGAACGGGCAAAAACAGTGCCTCCAAGACCATGACTTGGCTGACCTTTATAGAACACAGTAAACAAAAAGAGGTGCATTTTCCATTAATTGAAGTCTGTCAGCCTGTCACATATTCCGCCTGCTGGCTGCTATTTACCCTGCATAGAGACTCCCATTAAAATAGCAAGGCAAGTCAAACATGCCCTTTTCTACATAGCTGGGATCAACAAACCATGTGACTGCCACCACTTCCTCTACAAAGCACTGAGAGCCCGCTATGATTAAAAACATCATATCAACCCAGACATGGAATTAAGTTAGAGTCTTCTCCTCCCTTTTGGAGCAATAATAGCACCAGCACTCTCCCTCGTCTTCAAAATCTAACTATTGAAAAGTGTGCTTTAATACACTTGTGAGTGCAAAGGAGGCAGAAAAGAAATCTTATAAACAATGCCGAGATCCCAACACAATAAAAAAAAGGGATCATTTAATCTGAACTGAAACAAAATAAGGAGACACTTTGTCTGGTAAGTAGTGCAGTGAAGTACCCGTGACTGCACTCTAGATGTGTCTTAGGGTTAACAGTATTAAAATGAAATGAAATAAAATAAAACAAAAAGCTGATGGAAGGCTCCCCTGAAAATATGACCTACCTATTATATTATTGAGTTTATTTTTCATGCATCATCAAGCACAAGACTAACCCTTTAAACTGCCCTAAACTTTTCTAGCTCCACCTCCAAGCCCATTCTTCATCTTCCTTACACAACACACACACACACACACGCAAAATCCCATACACATATAGCTGAATAGGTTGCCCCCCCACTCCCAATTAAAATATCTCTTCCTGTCAGCTGCATGGCAAGGTATAATTTTCACCAATTTACTCAGTTTAGATTTTGCAATATATGAACCTTAAAAATTATCTTATTGGAAGAATTAATTCCCACAATGCTGCAGAGGTAATGTGATCAGCCATCCAGTCAGAAAGGCTAGCCGCTCCGTCAGTCTTAATGTTGGCCACGCAGCCTCTTCACAATCTCCTCTGTCATAACAGTCTGGGATCCCCACCCCCCAGCCCCTGCCCTTTCTCTCTAAGAGAAGAAAACCCAACAAGGTAACAAAGGCTTAAAGCTGATGGATGTAAATGAATCTTCGAGGAAGCGTTTGAGTGTTGGAGACTGTAATTTGCTTGTCAATACAGGGTGGTAGCATCACTCTGGTGGCTGGCAGTCTGCAAGTGGCTGTCACCAGGCATTGCTGTACCACAGGGCAATTTCACTCAATGTTTTCCTGACAGATTGGCTCTCGTTCTCAACTCACAGGAGAGGAGGCGGGTAAACTATCCCTGCGCGACATGCCCCTCTTCATTAGTGCCCACACAGAGCCGGGATGAGCCCGGGTGCAGCAGGAAACAATGGCTCCATCCCTGCCTGTCCTTCCCTGATTACAACTGACACCTCTCACCTAACAGAGGAAATTGTGTTCAGATTGTAGCCCAATCTGTCCGGACACCTACTATATTCAATTGAGTGAAGAGACAAGAAGGGAATTTCCCTAATTCGACAAAAGAATTTTCTATTTGGGGTAACACTTAATTTGCTGTTTGTACACTATACCTTGCATCAGTTGCCAAGTGAAAAACAATTTACTTAAGGCCAATATGAACTTAATATATGTGACCCGTCCTTTTTACAGAGCCAATAAACAGGAGGACTTTCGAGAAAGTCCTGTTTTTTATCATTGGAAGCAGACTTTGGGGCTTAAGCCATTCTAAAGAAAGCATTAATAGAACATCTGGGTTATCTGTATGTATTATCACCATGGACTAAATAAATAGAAATCCTCTGATTTCACTCAGTCAAAGTTTCATTTTCTATCTCTTGCTTCCTCTGTCTCACTGTCTTGCTTTTCCAATTTCCCATCCACATCTCGAATCTTCTCTAAGTGTCTTAGTTTGTGTATTTCTCTCTCAATTACTCCCATCCTCTTTTCTTTTCTTGTTCTGTCTGAGTGTTACACTTGCTCTGTTTCCCCCTGAATTGTCCAAGCCCATCAGATCCTTATGCTTTACAGTACTGGAAGTCAAGCTGCTTGAGTAAGACTTAACGCCGTAATTATCATCCACCGCATTTCCTGTGGCATCTCTCTAGGCCCATGATAAACCTGGGCCCAGCCTCAGCTGACGCTCCCACTATAAAGATGAAAAGCAGCCCACATGCTCAGCGACAACTTGGACAGATCTCAAGCAGACAGACATATCTGAAGGAGTCCTCAGTGGCTTAGACTGGAGTGATAAGAAAGAGTGTTACACAGTCAGGGACAAACAGGAAGAAAGTGGGAGAGCAGCAAACTGCACATTATCTTTTGTTTGGATGTAAACGTCTGTGTAGTACAGATGTGAAGAAACGGCTTCCATCATTAACAAGTGAAGCACTTTTGACTTTGAAAGAGAGAGAGGGAGAGAGAGGAGGAGGAGGGGAGAAAAGAGAGAACAGACATACTGTAGAGAGCAGCTGTTTCTGTGTTTATGAGCAGAGGAGCTCGGTCTTTGAAGGTAACCCAGAGCAGTGCAGCAATGCTAGCTGTGTGTGGAAGGCTGGCTAATAGGACGGCTAGGTGAGCAGCTGGATGGAGGCAGTGGTGAACAGAGGGACAGATGGACAGATAGAGTGGATAATGCAGTGAGCAACTTTGAATGGGAGGGCTGGCTCTGGGGCCCCTGGGCTTGGAGAAACCCACACACACTTACACAAGGCAGACTGTGTTTGTGTGTGTATGTGCCAGAGAGAGAAAACTGATAGAGAAGGACTTAAATATATATACTGTAGATGTAAGATAGAGAAATAGAGAAAGCCAAGAGGAGGGAGGAGGGGTGAGGGCAGAGCAGGTTGGGTGCCAGCAGACGAGACAGATGTTGGGCCATACTGGAAAGCATCGGCACAGTGCACCAGGACGCCTTGCTCCACTCCTGACATCTGGGCCTAGCCTGGGTCAGCCTGCCTGGTCGCCATGGGCAATGAGCCTGTACAAGCCTTGTGGCAAACGGGGCTGGCGCTGTGCTGCCTTTTAAATGGTGTGGTGCACTGAAGCACAGTTAATAACCTCATATCCAGCCCAGTGCTCAGCGCCCAGGCCAGACAGAGGTGAATGAGACATTGACAGACAGACAGACAGACAGACTCACTTGCAAAACAAAGAGACATGGGTGTGATTAATAGAATACGGCAGTCATCAGATAATACTCATCTCATGTAAAATGCAGAGGATGTCAATTGGTATTAGGAATTGTTTGGCTTTTAGGCAAATATTTTAGTATAAATTTTTATATTTTTGCACGCTGCAGTTGTAAATGTGCAATACACCATCCTTGCTGGAAGCAACAAATCTGACAAATATCTGCCACTGTATTTTCCAGCACATACTTCCATGCCTCAGAAAGTTTTTTTTAATCTCTATACTACAAGGCATATGTTCTTGTGTTTGCAGAAAGAAAAAAAAAAAAAAGCATAGACGGAAGTTATGAGACAATGATTGATTTTCTCATAATTGATTATATATTAAGCCATAGTATCGGCTATGTTGTTTAACTAAACAAACGAGGCTGCCCATCTTAATTGAATATCATACCTGTGAGATGTCTAACATCATCAGCAGAGTGTGTAATCTCAGTTTAATGTCACAGGCAGAAAAGTGAACCTCCCTGTTTAACCTCTACTGCCTCCAGAGGGCTTGTTTTTAATTACCAGAGGCTAACAGGCTGACCTTGGGCATGCTGCATTCACTTTGAATCCATGCTCGCCGAGATCTGCTCCGCTCTACTGGGAAACAGGGAACGATGGGGTCAGAAGAAAAACCTTAGATTGTGTTTGTGCTCCCCCTCATGTATGCTTGTTATTTCTGTATTAACATAGTGCTGTTTTGAGGAAAAAGGCAAATCCTTTCAAGGCACTAAAGAAAAAAAATGTTGCATTATAATACTGGTTATACAAGCACACTTTTAACAATGGAACATGGCATGTAGTTGCTCCTTCCGTCAAGCTGAGAGAGCGCATGTAATGTGCATTTCTTTTTCGTCAGATTTCTTTTAACGCCCACATTGCAAGCTCATTAGCTATTATTTCCTTTTGCAATTTTCTAACATCATACAAGCTGTGCCTTAGTGTGCTGCTCTGTGGCTTTTCATCAACAGAAGTATAATATGTGTCCTAGAAGATGGCAAAAAAGAAAACAACTAGTGTTAGGAGTGTAGAGAGTAAAAAGCAAGAGAAAATGGAAACAGAAGGGCCCCGAGCTCCACTCAGGCTTTCGCCTACTCCTCTAATACCCCAGAGTTGGAGCATTGACTTTCAGCTTGACCCTCATTACCATGAACCTTTTGCTGCCCCCACCTGGCAAGTAGATATGAAGAAGGGGCTATTAGAAGTGAGAGAGTCAACTGGGGGAAGCAGGCAGATGTCTTCTGCTTAGGGAGACCAGCCTTGGCAGGATGCATCATCCTTCAGCCTTTGACATCAAACTGCCTGTTATACTGAAAACTTCCTGTAATGTTTCATGAGGTTGTTGTTTCTAACTGAAGTAAATGCCGAATGTCAATTTTGTAATATGCTGCAAACATATTGTCTTCTTACCAAGCCACAACATAACACCAAGGCAAAAGCATCCAGATTGTAAACAATGAACACTGATGTACTTCATATCTGTCCTTGAGCAGCGTATGGTGGGTTAACACACCTTTCATCTGTCTGATTATATTTATTGTTCTTTGGCTCTTGGAGGTAGACTGTTCCTGGTTACAAGGGTAGCTCTTGCTTCTCACCCTATGGCACTGACCTGCTAATCAGTGCTGAAAAGGGGCATCCTGACTGCGTCTAATTTGAGGCAAAGTCTAATTACGCTCTTTTTCCGGGACAATAAAGTTCTTCCCATTCAAGGTCAGGGGCATGCCAGAGCGACAGGCCTGTTAGCAAACATCTGTCCAACAGACTCTGCTTCCGCCCTTCTACTAAGACTCATGTGTAGCCTGGAGTGACAGCCAGTGAATGGAGTATCCCCTCTCTCTCTCTTTCTCTGTCACTGCTTTTCTCCCCTCACACACATGCACACACACACAGAGTGCCTTTACCACTGACATTAACTGAGTCTAGCTCAGATGAGGAGAAAACAGAGTTGGGTCTGCTCCTGTGTCCATTCCTGTCAGAGACAAAAGGCTGTTTGTGAGGGAGGTGGGGGCAGTGCTATCATTGTGGGAACATAATCAGTCTGTCATTTCCGCTGCCCATGTGCTGTTGTTATCCCCAGGTCCCCTGGAAGAATGGACCTTTTGTACTGCCGCTTATGTGGCAGTGATAAAGTTTCTTACAAGAGCACATATGTGTTTATATCTGGAGATATGTGCGTGGACATAAAGTGCTTTGTTTGGCTTTAGCCTGCATCTATACCACCGAAGGTGAGGCCAGCGGGGCCATGTCACTTTTCTCCTTCCACACAAATGCAGTCTGTATATGGCCAGTCAGACCAGGAAATGAGAAAGGGTTTGCTGATTGGCCAGAGGAAGAGAAATTAGATTCTCCCTGACAGCACCATCTGACTGAGTAACACAACAAACCGTAAGGTTTACCTAGTCTGAAGAAAGCAGGCCAGTGGGGGAGTTAAGGGGCGCTATCTGTCTGATGAAGTGAGGTCTAAGATTACATGGAGTAACACTCTTTCCCAGACAGTAGGTCTATTTGACAGACCCCTGCCATTTGCAGCAGGAGACAAAAGCCAATTTCATCACTTACCTGGTGGCCAATCAATGCAGACCTGGGGCGGAAAGAAGTCTCAGTGGTGCGGGAGTGCTGGGCTCTGTGGGCACAGAAAAACAAGCACAAAAATAATCATTAAATCAAATCAGTCCGGTATTATTTGTTTCAGATTTTAATGATATAAAAAAATAGACACACAACATAATGTCATGACATTAAACTGTAACTTTATCCAGGATAAAAGATGAATTACTATGTCAAAAATCTGATCCAACAGACAATTAGCAGTCTGTGGTCCGCCAGATATATTTTTTTAAATACTTCCCAACCTTCATATCAACGTCTTTAACCACCCTTTCTAGTATATGCCGTGTAATTAGTCCAGTGGTGGAAATGTAAATTGAGCTTTCAGAGTTCAACCCTGTTATGGGCAGAAGTGTTATTGAGTGCTTCGCCAGTCATTTGAACCACCCACTTGTGTGGTAATGTCACCAACAGTTGGACATCTTACTGATTTACCGCCAAGGAAAATAACGGTGATTACATCAGTGTTCTTTGTGCAGGTTTCTAAGCCTTAATAATGCTTGTGTTTAAAATATTCTGTGATGGCAATCCAACTGAGGTTGGGTTTCTAACATTGTGGAATGGGACTGTCTCACATGGCACTGTGGAGACAAATCACAGGCTACAAACTTCAATAGGAAGCTGTGTAGATCTAGAGAAATGAGAGATCTTTGCTAACACACTTGCATCCAGTCGGCAAACTTTTCTCTGTGATGAGTGGAAAATAGGGGCTCCAAGTATTTTGAATGAAAGCCATCTCTGTGTGGTTTTTAAGACTGCTGTCTCTCTCTGGGTTCAGCCTTTGAAATACAGTTAAGACCTTTGATGGAGGTTCTCTGCCAGCCTCATGGAAAGAGAGGAAAGACGTAAAAGAGAGAGAGGGGGAGATGAAGGCAGACACAGAAGCGGAGAGTTCTAGGGAGAGGAAAAGACAGAATATAAAACTTTGAATGTTTGCTGGATTTGGATGTTAACGCCTTGCGGGTTTCTCCACCTCCCTACAGCAACTGTATGCCGCCCAGCTTGCCAGCATGCAGGTCTCTCCTGGAGCCAAGATGCCTCCACTCCCCCAGCCCCTCAATGCAAGTGGGCCCATTTCTCCCTCCTCTCTGAAGAATGACAAGAGTTCCTCCAGCCCCATCACTCAAGTCAAGGTACAACTCTCAATTCTATCAATCTGCCCACCCACCAGTCCAGGCCTTGAGTGGTACTTGACCTAGCCTTGCCTAGTTGGGGTTGTCTCAATAAAGTAGCATCTACACTGTTCACTACTTCAGTCAATACTTACAGCCAGCCGGTGCTGAGCCCAACATCTAACAGGCCATCAATCTGTGGTGCTTTAACAAGGCCCTCTCTCTCTTAACCAGAACTCTGTGGACATGGTTGCTATGGCTATAGCTACTCCAAGCCAGTAATTTGCGGAACACATGGCTTCTAAAAGTTTTTTTTTCTTCTTTTTATGCAATTGAAATGGAGTAAAACCATTACAACAGTGCTATACAAACGCCGACAAAACTGAAGCAAAAAGTAAGATTGATTACTTTTTTTGCCTTGTAAACAAACCAAATGCAGGACGTGTGTTTTCTGCTGCTGCTGTATGGCATGACTCCACTAGACCTCCATGCAGAGGAAAGGCCGTATACATCATCCCCACTCACTAAGGTCATAATAAGAAACATGTGCCCATTTGGAGTAGTTTAGCTTAATAATATCACAATGGAGAAAAACCATAAATCATCTCCTTGAAATGGTAGCAAGGCACTCTGGCTTTCTCTTCATACACACACACACACACACACACACACACACACACAATCCTTGAGGTCTCCCGCCCCCTGGGATTTACATTGAAAGATTGCCCTAAAACTGACTCAACACTGTCATTTCATAACATGAGTACAATTCTCTCTTTACTACTTCAGTCAGTTAGATTGATGCCAAATAGGCCAATATTAATACAACACCAGTTCTAGTCAAAATATTATAAATGTTGCCAAATATTACAATATTAAGTACTTTAAATAAATGAATCATATATAAATGGAAAGCAAACATACACTGGCATCCTCCCATCTGTATCCACAGTGCAGTGGAATCAGCTTGCCTTTAGTTTTGTTTGCCGGCTTTCAGCTTCACTGCATGACAAACTGTTATTGGCACAGCAATAACAAGGCCTTGGGGCAGTCTATGCTTGAGCCATATGTTTGGACAAGGAGACACTTGGGCTTTGAAAAATACTGTTAACGACAGCATGAGCCCTAATCTGATTCAAAAGACTGCTGTATACACACAGGATTTATGCTGTGCAATGTGACATTTCTCTTCTTGGATTCAAATGTTTGAGTTGTTTCTATTCAAAATGCAACGTAGGTATCTCTTATTTTACAGGGCACCTTCTCCATCACCTTGGAATTTATTTATGCGTGAAATGATTAAATATGTAATTACGAATTGATGATATCTTTAATTAATTCAATTCTGATATTTAACATTTTTTAAATATATTTTACATTTATTTTAATATTACATAAAAAATTGTCACATAGCTTATTTCTGTCTGAATGCCTGGCCTCTTCCTCCCATTGTTTATTTTCAAGTACCCACACATGAAACATGTTTGGTCACAGTACACAAACTGCTGTGGATGGCAACGTGGAAAACAGTGCTCTTCATCTCACATCAGTAACTGCTCTAAAAGGCTGTAACCAGCTCAGCAAATACAGCAACAAACACATGCATCATCCTCTGACCTCATCTCAGAACTACACTATTTAGTTTTTTTTTTCTCGAATCACATCATATTTTTTTTAGCAATAGGCATATCAAAGCATGTGATAAAACCAAGTATGCACAAATGAGGAATGAAATTAGAAAACAAGTTAATGAAGTAGATAATGTAAGTCGACATCTGATGAATGGAACAGCTGTCTTTGATCACTGGCACCGCCGTTATCTGGTCATTATTTATTCTTCGAACCAGAGTGCAGACACAGAGAGCAGGGAGGAGGAGAGGGAGAACAGATGAAGATGTACAGAGAGACAGAATCTGCTTTAATTAGTGTGAACAAAGGCGCTGGGCAACTGTGAGGAAGATCGCAGTGGCACAGCTCCTAGGGAAGGATGGACGAGGAGAGGAGAGGAGAGGAGACGTGAGGAGAGAAGAGGAGAGGAGAGGAGAGGAGAGGAGAGGAGAGGAGAGGAGAAGAGAGAAGAAAAAAGCAAGGAGAAGGAAGAATCAGGGAGGAGGTGTGGGTCAGAATAGGGATCCTATAATTAACCAAGAACAGAGAACTGTGCTGTCTGGGAATTCGGAGCTCCTTCAAAAGGGAGGGGGGAAGGCCACCTATTCACATCTGTCTTCTCTCATACTCCTATCTCTGCTGCCGTAGGAGGAAGGAACACAGCCGCTCAACCTGTCTGCTCGGCCAAAGACGACAGAACTGGTCAAATCCCCCACATCCCCGACACAAAACCTGTTCCCTGGCAGTAAAAACAGCCCTAACAGTCTCATCGGCAAGGGTGGTATCCCCAGCCCACTCGGAGGAGGCCTGGGACGGGGCTCATCTCTGGGTAAGACCTCAGAGTTTCTCTGCTTTACAAACAAGAGCCCACACATACATACATACCTACACATATTTACTCCGTTCAAACACACACTTGTGCACTCACATCTGAGGAAACCGCATTGCAAGGTCTTGGTTCTGTTTTGGTACTTCTTAATATTTCACAAATAAATGCCACTCTCAAGATGTTATGTGAGATTGTTGTTTTTGGGTTTTTTTTTTTGGGGGGGGGGTCTGTATTCTAGCAAACTAATTTTGCTGTCCAAACTCCACTGTGTGTGTGTGTAGATATTCTGTCAAGCCTAAACTCTACCGCGCTGTTCGGGGACCAGGACACAGTGATGAAGGCCATCCAGGAGGCTCGGAAAATGAGGGAGCAGATCCAGAGGGAACAGCTGCAACATCACCAGCAGGGCATGGAGGCCAAGCTGTCCGCCCTCAGTTCAGTGGGCCTCAACAACTGCAGAGTTGACAAGGTTAGGACTACTATCATATAGTCTGTCGCCACCAAGAGTGTTCAGCTTTTCGTAAAAGTAGTGTAGGAAAGAAACTATTAAAGAAAGTGGAACATGGTGATTTTAATACAGCAGTCATTCTTAAGACTAATATTTTTCTTTAATCCATGTCCAGGGTGGTCATATTGATAAGAGCTGGCATACTTCAGTATGTGCATGTCCGATTACTGAAATTAGTATGAATATGTTTGTGTGTGCGTGTTTAGAGGGCTCTGCGTTGTTGATGTTGGTGTGAGGGCCGTGACAGGCCATGGCAGTGCCCGGTGTGGGTTACGAAGACTCTGAAGTCTCTGCCCAATTAAAGCAGACTTGCAGCCCTCTCCGTCCCCTGACACAGGATGGGGCTGCTTTGTACCAGGAGCACACACTCCCAGGGATTCCCTTTAAAAATATCTTCAATCGATGAGTCAATCAAGGAGAGAAAAAAGCTGTCCTCCTCTCTTCAGCTTGATGCCATGTTGCCAGTTGGCTGTGAGGAGCAGGCAGGAACTGGGAGCGATGCTCATTAATATTTCAGTACCTGATACTTTCAACCAACAGCCTCAACTAGGTCAATGTATATGTAAAAAAGTCAATGAATATCTATTTTGACTTCCCCCTAATTTGGTGTTTGGAAGAGATCACTGTCTATGCAGGTGGCAATCAACTATGCTCTTACTGAAGTGAAGCAAATAAATTAGTGCAGCCCACAGAGAGGACAGAGATGTAGGCTCTCCTGCACTTATCCCTTACTAACCAGAAGAAAAAAAATCTTAACAAGAATGAATCAATACATTTGGTCTTTTTTTTTTTTTTTTTACCATGTCATAATTTCTCTTTAAATTTAAACAAGCAAACAGGCATATCATCTTGTTTTTAGCTTTCTTTGTTTTCATGGTACACAACATGGTATGTGAAGCTTTTAGCATGAGTATGTAAGCACCCTATTTTCAGTCTCAGTCACGGTAGCTGGTGGTCAACCAAGCAGCCGAATCTGCCATGACATGAAAGCACTAAATGAACAATGCCTGTAAGGAGCCAAATTCACAGCCTGTCCTTAGCAGGTAGAGCTTAATGGTATTTTCACTCCCTGCTTTTGTAGGATTTAGTTTTGTTTCCTCTGAGTTTTGGACTTGTCTGTTCAACCTATGTTAAAGCAATCATCTCAGAGGAGGAGGATGCTTTTCTCGTTTGTTGTTTTTCTTTTCTTTTCTTTTTTCTTAAGGATTTTCTGCTTGAAATAGTCAGTCAGTCCTCACCTGTAATCTACCTTTTGTCTGTGTTTGCCACCTGAGAAGCATGAGTGTGCTTTTAAGAAAGGGATAGTGTGTGTGTGAGTGTGTGTGTGTGTATGCTTGGTGGGTAGGGTAGGTAAATGTTAAGTGCTAATAAAGGGGCCATACTAGTTAGATCATAGTACTGACACACAAAAATAAAATAGCAGCTAATAATTAAACTAAGTTCCGGTGGAAAATGTGATTGGTGCATCGTACCACCCTCTCATTTGAAGTAATTGAGATCCCACACACATAGCTGTGTGTTTCTTGCAAGGCCAAGACCAACTAATATCAATAATTGAAAGCATCACCTCAGGTAATATGTTTCTGTTTTCATTACATCATTTATATGTCTTGTTGAATGACACCTTAACCGAGCTCATGCTCAACTCTCTGGCTCGTGCAAATCACAGTGAGATATTGTCACCCCTTAGTTTCAGTGACACTGGTCCTATTAGGATGGTGTGAAATTAGAGGCACGCTTTATCAAGTCAGCTAAAAGAATTGCCCCATCATCTTCATCCTTTGGCTGCAATAAAGAACAGCAGGTTGTAATTCAGCGGTGCAATGAGAGAGAAGGAGAGAGAGTCTTTTGCTGATACAAGCCAACGGACTAGAAAGGTTTGAATGCCCTGGATAAAAGCTTTCACTTTGGTCAGTTTCAGAATATTAATATTTCAAGAAAGCGCCTCACCTGACATAAATATGGTGTGGTCTTTAATAGCTTTCCTCCCAGTCTCTTGTTTGGAAGTTTATCATAGTGAAAGCTTACATGAAGAAGATTCTGGAAAGGTAACATAAATGGGATTAAGGAGAGGTTAAGATCATCCAGTGTGGCTGTTAGAGGGGGATATTAAATATTGATTTATCCCACTGTAATGACCGGGCAGAGGAGTGGGTCTAAGTGCTGCTTACAGATGGATCAATTCATCTTTTCATACAAAGTGTGTCTGAACAGTACAATGCATTCCTCCCTAACCTTTATCACCATAGCTCGAGCTCTGTCTCTCCCTCCCTCCCTGGCCATTGACCTAGGAGAACATGGTGTAGATCAGACTCTCTGTTCTACAGTATACAAGCCTTTAACCTGAGGACATGTAAAATATTCATGCTTTACTGGAGCAGATTTTCTTGCTTGTCTTTTTATTTGTCTGTTTTCACTATATCCCATCAGTACAATAAAACCTTTTACAACCCTTCTGCAATTTACCTTTTTGAAATATTTATCTAAAGATATTATTGTCTGCAGAGGGCAATTACTTTGTTCCATTATTTACCATCTCCTCCTCACTCGGTGGAAGCTTTTACCTAGAATGCACCAGCGTGCCTACAGTCAAATACGGTACATCTCAATCCATTTGTAACCATTTGAATTGTTTCCCTCTATTATGCACTGTAGCTATAACTGGCCATGCTGTTTTTCAGGGTCATGGGTGAAGGTGAAAATGTAATGAAATGTGGCCCTCATTGTATTCAGACAGTATATACAGCTTACATAATTAAGCGATAGAATTTTCATTGTATGGAAACTGTAAATTATAAATTGCTTGTTGATTTGATTAATTTAATTTCAGCTTCAATGACTGTTTTCTCTGTCACAAAAGAAAACAAAATCTCTTTCAAGTCCCTGACTGAGGTGGTGTCCAATGTGACTGGTTAGGAAAAGCACAGCAGAGATGAGAGTCGGCCACTGGCCAACCAGAGAAAAAGAGATAAAAGTCTTATCACATTTTGGCCACATGACAGACCAGTCATGTGGCCCAAATCTGCTGTTTATTGGCCCTGGGGCAATGGCCAAGCCTTGTCGTTGATCCCTGCATAGTCAGGTACGACTGATTTCCCGTGCTTTAGTTCAGATAGATGTTGCATATGTGACGTCCTGGAGGTTGTGTAGGATGAAATATATTCCTCTGCTGACATGTCCCTAACTGGAATCAAAAGGTGAAAGGCCAGTGTATTAACCTATTGAACTGCCCTTTTCCGCCCTGCAGCACATCCTCTCCTCAGTATTGATGACTACAATTGTCCATTTCCCGTATCCCAAAGCTCAGCCTGTAAATATTCAAATGGAGCTTACACTGGTGCTCCACAAAATCCAGACTCCTAACCTATTGGTTATAGTGGTTATACTGTTCCCTTCTGCATGTGTATGTGTGTGATTTTGTGTGTGATTTTGTGTGTGCGCGTGCATACATGTGCATGTACGTGTGTGTGTGTGTATGTGATGCCAGGGCCCTATTCAGGCAAAGCCCTCACAAAGACTTTGAATATAATCTTGTCTGGTCTGCAGCCCTGGAAGCAATTTTCTGCTCCTTTTCGACTGCTGTCTTGGAAATTGCAAACCAAGGCGTTTTGGCTGCAATGTAAATCCTTGGCATACAAGGGTTTGCCCATCCAAATTAGATTATGCTCAGCTCCCAGACACTGGCTGTAGCCAGCAAGTGCTATTGTGAAGATTGCTTACATTAATGCTTTGTCCAATTGTTCACGTTTGCCAAAAGAATAAAAATAATGTATGACTCTGTATAATATGCGCCTGTGCAAGTGTGCGTGTCTGCGGGCTCCTGTTCCAGGTCAGGTCTTTTGCTCTGTCTCGCCTCTTCCCCAGAAAGACATCAAAACTGCATCTTGGTAGGGTCATTTGGCGGTGGTAGCTCCATCATTTTCTACAGTTGTCATTTTACATGGTGAATTTCTGGCCTGCTGCAGTTGCTCAGAAAAGCTGCTGGCCTCAGTGGCAAAGACCTGTGATGCCGCGTTCACCACAAGGCACATACAACAAAGAGCGAGGAAAAGAATAGACCACAAAGAACCATTTATAGTCTATGGTATTGTTGCAGTAGAAACATAATGGCTCCGGTGTCCAACAAGTCTTGAGGTTTTGTCCATGTGTGAAAGGGCTTTGGTAATGCTGCAGTTTCTAATATCCTGCTGTTTGCAACCTGGACGGTTTGATAAGGCTGAAGATTTCAGCTTCAACTTCAAATTCCCAGGAGGACCGAGAGAACGGTTCTGGATCATTGAGGACTGGAAAGCCGTAAAAGTACATGATGTCAACACAAATGATCTCAGCAGTGTGGAGCAGAGCATAAACACGCACTCCTAAAATTATGACATTTTCAGCACATCTGAGTCTAATTGAGGACAACACACAGTTAAATATGTATAATACATTTAAAAGTATCACAGAATGTCCCAAAGTAGACACCCAGACCTGCAGAAGAAATCCAATTGTTTTGACTAGGTTTTTATTTTTCTGGGTTTGACTTGTTTTCTCTCCAACATAAAATAACTCATCCTGAATAATGATAGCATATCCTTTTAATAAAAACAAACAATAAACATTAAACTGGCACAAATCCCAGAGTGGGGTTCGCTCGCCATTTCCTTACATAGTTTAAGCTCCTTAATTTAATTAAAGGCCTTTCTTCCCTCAGTTTTAAACAAATGAGGTGATGCCCTGGCAGTACAAATGGGACTGGAATAGCTGGCCATCTCTGCACTGTGTGATGTTGAGGATGACTACTATAGAACAGATGCCAGCCTTTTGTGGCTGCTACTGTTGATTCTCCTGCTGCCTGCATTAGCTTTAGCAAGGGGAGAGCACAGGGTAAAAAGAGTGCAACAGCCTGAATGAAAGGAACTGTGGGTTTACCGCATGGCTGGATGTACTTAACATTTAAATGGTTCAAAACTAGCAAAAACTACTGGAAAGCTGCAGACTTATAAATAACATTGCAACTGGTTACAATAAAAATACAAAACAGATGAGGCGCTGAGTTGTGAGGAGCTGTAGCCATGTTAAAGTGCAGTCTTTGTCTCCATCAGGGCTGGGACAGATTGTTGAGGGGCTTAGTCTGAGACCCTCAGAGAGAAGACTCTGAGGGCCAGACCACAGTGATGACTGACACTTGATACACAAAGCTCTGTATTGTGGTCAGAGAGCCACTGCCTTCAACTTGCCACATACCAGGTGTGTGATATAACCAGAGCCAGTTCAGCACATTATCAAACATAAGCGGCTGTTTAGGGTCTTGCAGCTGTTAAAGGTTCCAATCATGACAATTTTAAACACATGCGATCATATAATTTCCAATGCTTAGGAAACATGGATGAGATTTTACCAATACTCTAGAGATCTCAGAAAGTACAGTAGTGATTGCTGTCAGATTTCACAGAAACATGTCATTTACTGTATATGCATACATATATGGCCAAAAAAAATCCAGACTATTATATGACTTTAAGTTGGCAACCGGTGAGTTTTGGAAGGACTAAAATGTGTCATGTCTGCCAGCTGCCTGAAAGAAATGAAGCAGTTTTCTCTTTAAATAATCATTCTGATGTCAAAATGTTTTGGCGAGCAAACATGCCAGCTTAATCTGTGCCTGTAGCATCTGGTTTACCTTATTCCTTTCTCAACATGGAGTAAGGTCATTTTGGCCACAAAATCACACAAATTGAAAAAAAATAGTTACTATCAGTGATTATCAGCAAGGCAAATATGTATTTAGTTATTATTTAAATTAAAACAAAATTAACAAAATTATGTTTTGGACCTGGTTTGTCCATTTTCGTCAAGGGATCAACAACACTTGGGACTGATTAAACGCAAAGTGTCCAAACCTCTCTGCCACGACCACTGCCTGGTACAGTGAAGCATCTCTTCACCTTGGCTGAGCTCTTTCATTAGAGCAACAGCAGAGGCAAGTTTAAAAAAAAAAAAAAAAAAACTTCTAGACAAACTGATACCCAACAAACTGAGCTGACAACTGCACGCTGATCTGCACCACAGTCTACCTTACTACTGAGAGTATTTTTCTTTCATCTGTATTTGAACAATCTCAGGCCATATGGCTTTGCATATAGCCCAGAGCTATTTACAAAGGAGAGAGTGAAGGAGTGTCAGGATTGGCAGTGTGTT
This sequence comes from Seriola lalandi dorsalis, assembly GCF_002814215.2. NCBI lineage: Eukaryota > Metazoa > Chordata > Actinopteri > Carangiformes > Carangidae > Seriola > Seriola lalandi. The sequence goes on along the minus strand of NW_019524831.1, from coordinate 478,574 downwards.
GCTTAAATATAGGGCAGGAGTAGGCACAATACACAGGGCCGTCCGCCACCCGCCTCTGCCCAGAATACACCCTGTGGGCAGAGCAGCAGGCCTCCGGCACATGTTCTGTGGCCGGCCAGATTAAAGCTCTCTTTACAGCACTGACAAGGGCTCTTCTGGGTTCCCTCGCCCAAGAAGTTCCACTCTCTGACGCTATCTATTCTCTTTATACTTCTCTCTCTTTCTCTTCCTGTGGGTCTCGCAACTTCACTGGATTGGCTCATGACTTCACAGGGCAACCATGTGCAATTGAACAAAATGCATCTGTTACCAAACTTTAAAGACAAAAGACTGCACAGGCAGGGCAGATGAGATTATTGTGGGTGGCAGTTTTCCACTACAGCTTAGAGTGCGCTGCTATAATTTTAGTTTTGGGGTGGAGAGCTCCATGCTGAAGTCATTTGAGGGAGGGACAGGTTGCTTTGCCAGCAGTCGTGGTCAGATTGGGAGGGGAATAATGTGTACTGTTACATCTTTTGTTTCCTGTCTCTTTATCTTTACCTCTTCTCATCATCCTTGATTTGTTCTTTCATTTGACTTTTTTTATTTTTTCCTTTTCTTTCAAAGGCCTTTCAGCATTTAGCAGCACTCATTTTGTGTATTTTTTGCGTTCAAAGTTGTTTTTTTATCATTCTCTTGCACTGCACATTATAAATACCTTTTTATATCAGCCATATACTGATGGGCTCCCTCCCTTTCACTCTCTCCCTCTCTTTTCCTGGCAGGAAGGCCAGCTTCCCCAGATACTGCATGTCCTCTGCTACTTCTCTTTGTCAGAGTGATCAGTAAAAATTTAATGACACTATAAAATAATAAAAGTGCCATTAATTTATCACAGCACTTGATGCGTGGGCAGTAAAGAAGCATTAGTTCACTGAATATTTTCCAGCCTTAAAACAAAACCCCGATGCAGTGCAGATAATTTATGTTCCTAATTTCAACTATAATTCTAATTCACAGATATAAATTACCAAACTTATAACCAATAAGTATATTAAACTCAGTATATAAAATTTTATGAAAATTTGTGGTGCCATATTGCAGATAGTCTAATATTAATTAGCATAGATAACAGAGGGAAGGGAGGAATACTTAATGTAACCACATCTTTATATTATAGTATGTAAAATGCTGCCTCGTATAAAGTATATGTACATGTTCTCTATATAACTACAAGAACGCCCCTGATACTTTTAATGTCAAATGAAGCTACCCCAAAGAATGCTCAAACAACAGCCTCATTCAGTCTCATTCCCAGCTGTCTAATGTGCTGATGTTCACTAATCATATGACTGTGCAGTGAAGAAAGAAGTTCAACACTGAGCTAGTTATTAATGAAATTCATTGATTGATGGCCCCTGTTCTCTCTCCTTCTCAGCCCAACATGATGCTTAATGATCATGAGTTTATAAAAGGACTTGATTGATCAGGAGGGACCAGCGAAGCGCAGAAGAGGGACGAGATGACTACTTTATTACAGATATACAGTACCCATGAACGCTGTGTCTTCCTAGTGGACTGTCCAAGTAGCATCTACAGCAGCACCATTGCCCATCCAGCTAATAGCACATAAGTCACTTTGTCATCGGGCTGCTAGCTTCTTTCATTAAGAGCAATAATGTGGCTGGGTGATGAATACGGCTCTGTGTACGTGCATGCTCGCGCATGTGTTGCTTTACACAGAATGTGACACCGAGAAAGGCACCACACTCCATCTTCTCTTTACAAAGCATCCTCTTGCCCAGCAGGGACCACCACATATGTCATAATTAGAAAACACTTAAGTAAGCAAAGGGCCGTCAGATAGACAGGCTCTAATCACAGGCCATAAGCAGGTAGTGGTTAATTGTATATCAGAATCACTCAGCTGGCTATAAATAATGACTGCTACTTCAAGTATGATGGTAAATTGCAGTGCTCTTTCTGTCTCTCTCAGTCCTTTCTTTTGAGGAATAGTTTTTGAATAAATAAAAGCATGAGGAAAATCAAAATACTGTGAAAGGCCTCAAATGGACTTGAACTATCTCCATCCTTCATCTTGTCATCTTTTTTAACCCTCAGGAAAAAAAAGGTTATACAAAAGAAAAAAAAACATTTCAGAAAGGTTTCTTAATTTAATTTTTTTCTAAAATGTGCTGTAATTACAGATGTCTATTGTTGGCAACATGATTTTATTTGTCAGGGGAAGACAACTAAATAAATTAAATGCAGCTGAAAAAAATAATATTTTTACTTACAATAGTTACATCTGCTTAATTTTTTAGCACCTTCTCCTGTTAGAGGAGGGAAAAACATTCCCTGTGGGGGAAAAGTGAAAAAACAACAAAACGGTGCAATGCATTACAAAGACGGGGCTAAAAGATTAATGTGTGTGCTGGTGTCGGTGTGTGTGGCAGGGGAGCTGTTAGTATTGTGTGAGGGCTCTACCTGAGTATCTGTTCAGACTGCATGTGATAGGCGTGTTTAGAAAAGAAAGAGGCAGAGGTCAGTGCAGACATTACATCTTTGGCAGAGACTGAACGCTCACCCTGAGAGTAAAACAAATGCTTTTTTTCTGAATGGTGGCAACATGCCTGCTTTTAGTGTCATCCAGGCGAAACCTAGGGGGGGAGAGATTATTTGTATCATGCAGAGTCAAAGTGTCCATCTCCTAGTTGAGTCTTTAGAGAGGAAGACAGCCCTTTGCTAATGCCCTGTGTATTCACTGAGGAAGTAGGTCATTCAACAATGGAGCCAGCAGCAGTCGGCACTCTCCCCTTGCATAATACATTAAGTGTAATGTGCAGCAACTATTCAGAGGCCCCCCGAAAGCTGTTATTTTATTCTGTAAATGCACACGGACATGACATTTAATATTGTCACGGAGCGCTGAATGACAGGGTTTCATTGTGTGTCAAGTACAACATGATGCCAAGTTTAATCTGAGCACAAAGCGACATGACAAACGGGAAAACACGGTGTGTTCTCCAAAGCATGAACTCTGAATAAATGATGGGCGCTGAGCTCTGGGCGCCGTAGACTGGAAGGGAGGATGTAAGGAGAAGATTACAGAGGAAAATCTGAGCACTGCAAAGAGGGCCACGGCCCCATTGTGTGCTTGGGATCACAAAGTATCCTTCTGTAAATCTATTTACAGCACCCCTGGCCCTCACTGTCTCTCTGCCTCCTGTCATCCATTATAGCAGCTGCTGAATAGAGAGATGAGAGAGGAAAAAGCTACATCTAGCTCATGTCAAAAGAGCAGCTCTTCAAAAGAACATCCATTTATCAAAGACACTTTCATTCTTTTCAAAATTTCAGATTCCTGATGGGGTTATTTTTTACAATTCTATCACTGTAAAAACGTGCATGTATGTGTTTGTTTGTGTACCTGACTGTTTGTATTTCTCTGCAGGAGAGGGCGCATTTTGAGAGCATTGGGCACCACCTCGGCAAGCTGGGTGAGGAAGGGAAGATCGGCCACAGAGTTATTGACCTCACCAGGCCAGAGGATCTAGATGGTATGGCCACATGAGTTTCTCTCTTTTTTGTTTTAATTGCATGTAATTGTAACTGACTGCATCCACATCTGATGATGTTATGTTTCCTGATAAACTCTGAAAGCAAAAGGAGTTTTGACGGCTGATAAAGGCCGCTACTCCTACTGGCTATGTGTTTCAGAATTAGATTGGTAGAGTGGTTTGTGTGGGTGTGTGCAGAAACATGTGCGTGTGTGTAAGAGAGATGTGGGGGTTGGGGTGAATGCCGTTTGAAATGAGCCGTGGCTCCGAGGTTTTCACAGGTAGGTGAGCGGAGGACAAGGATGTCTGAGGACAAAGCTGGCTCTTTTCCAAGCTCGGCTCCTGTTGCTGTTGTGCTTGTTTGAGGTCCTGGGCACAGGGGTGTAAATTCGGGTTGCACCAGTGTGACAAAGCGTCATCTCCTTTTGTGGCACTGGCTCCTACACAGGAGCAAGGAGTACCTCCGTGCACCAATGTTTGTCCGACATAAATATTTGTGGCAGTTTCCATGGCACTTCAGAGCCAGAGCAAAGAGGAAAATGGTTCTGACTCATCTTTGATGCCTCAAAGAGTCTCAAGGCAGAGGGTAAGATATTTCTCAGGACAATGTAAGCTATCAACAACTTTAAATAGCATCTTAGACACATTTCCCATCGGTTTTAGAAAGAAATGCTCCCGCATAATTGGTTCACGTAGACTTTTATAAAAAAAAGTAATGTTTTTTCTACTTCCCATAAAAAAAAATTTGTTTACCAACTCCAAAGCAAACGTATTTTTTTACTTGTGTAGTTTCACATCACACCCAATCCTGAAGATGAGAATTAGAGGTGTATTTAGTGGATTCATTGACATTTTTCCCATGCGAGCCACAGAAGCAGATCCCATCCCACCCGTCTGACTCCTTGGACAGATGTGCTTCCAGTTCTCATTCTGCCAGTGGGAACCTTCCTTCTGTGGCTGCTGTGGAGTCAGGACTGAAACAGAGCGCACACCAGGGCAGTTGTGTCCTTTTAAGTCCTGCTCAGGGCCGAGGGAAAGGCTCTCGCCAGACGCCTCGCATCGTGTTCCCAGTGGGCTATGGATTAGGAGCAAGCAGAGGTTAAAGGAGAGGAGAGGTCCTCTTCCCAGGGGGAAATGGCTGGGAGCCACAGCAGCACACATAACTCAAAACACACAGTTAACATTTCTCCTCTTACGCCACAAATATCTGTCTGTCTCTTTCAGCTTCACCAACAGGGAAACACATGGTTGAATCATGTGAACCACAAAGTGTTTACTCTTCTGAGAAGATGTTTACTTTGAAATCCTTATTGTGAGGATTTTCTTCTCCTTGAACCAATGGAGGCTTGGCTCCCTGGCTTACCTTTATATATATATATAAACATACAGTAATTATGTAATCGCCTGTTATTTGGGATTTCTTTAATAACCTACAAAGCACTGATTGACAGATTCACAGGTGACAGGTCATGCAGATGTCACGGTTAAAATTGGGCTAGCTTTTTTTTTTTTTATGGTTTTACATATTAAAGTTGTTTACATGGCATTTAAAAAACAAATAAAAATACAGTCCATCTGTATTCTACTGTAGCAATGATTATATATGATAAATACGTCATAAACCAAACTTTATCCCAGGCATCTGGATGTCTTTTGATCTGGAAATTATCAAGCAAGTTATTACTGAATACCTTTTGGAAGTTGTAATTATTTTTGGGAGCATTTCAGTACGGAAGAGGGGAAAGTTATTTGGAATCTCTCTTTGTATCTTTACACACTTTTTCTTAGTAATTCAAAACACACTGCATATACTTTGGTGTTTCCTGAAAAGGAAAATTACTGGGTGTACCTCCCAACCCTTACATATGGTGTGAAAGCCCCTTGGTGTGCAGCAGCTTTCCCTCCAGAACAGAGCAGCCACACTGAGCGGGCCCAGTGTACAGCGCACCTCTGTCATCACAGCAGTTCACAGAAAGCTTTAGGTTGCTTAAGCTAATATTTGCAAAGCATGCAGCAACCAAAGTTCTAACGAATAGGACTCTGAAAAAAGTGGCAAAGGAATGGAAATAGATAGGATTTCCTTCATTTTACAAAGCCACGAGCCACGCGCACGATCCCACCGCACATTTCATTAGGTCTTTTTAAGCTCTCATGAAAATATTACCAAATACCACAAAGGCCTCAGCCTGGGTTGGCCCTTTGTTCATTCACATATGGCAGTTCGGAGTTGCTGTGCAGCTGAGGTTGTGTGTTTGTCTAAACCGCCCCCACCACTGAGGGTCCGCAGAGAACAAAGAGGTTGTTGAGAGATATGTGGAGACAGGAAACAGAATTAATCTAAACGCCCAGTGTGATAATATCAACCAGAGAGTGAGAAAAGATGAAGCTTCAGCCAAACAGTGTCTCTAACAAAGTCCTCATGGAATAGGATGAGAAGAACAGTAGCGTTGCATTGTTGTTACAGATCACTGTTGATGGGTTTCTTTACTTTGGTTGCTGTGAGCTGTTCTTATATGAGTTGATTGTTTGAAGAGGTCTTTGTTGCTGTTTTCCTTGCACTTAGGCTGTGGGAATCAAGCTCTGGCTTTTATTGCAGAGGACTTTCCTTGAAGAAAGCTTAGATGAGGAGGCTCAGACATGATTTATCAAGTCGCAACAACAATAGTTGAATAGGTCATCACAATCAATAAGAAAGTTCTGTTTTGAAGATTGGCTAATTCAACTTTAGCCCCAATAGAACAAATTTCTGTGTTGCTGTTTCTCTGTGTGTGCATGCATCTCCTTTTGTGAGTGCAAAGCTGGGACGTTGTGAAAGATTAGACTCCACTTTTAGGCTAAATGCACAAGAGAGGGGATAGAGCAGACAAAAGTGAAAGCCATAGCCTGCATGTTGAAACAGGTTGGCTGTTTGTTCCTAAGTTAACATGTGCGTGCATTCACACTCACTCTCTCTCAAAGACACACACACACACACACACACACACACACACACACACACACACACACACACACACAGGCTCCAGAAAACTCAAATCATCCGAACTGTAAAAGAAAAAAAAAGGATTGGCATGTTATAATAGGGCTTATATCACTTGTAATTTGTAATGGTTTAATTGCTGTGAGCTCAGGCTAGAGCAGGGGCACTGAGCGCCGTGTCCTGTCTGTCCATACACATTAATCTAGCCTGATCCTGCTCTGAGGGAGAGGCTCTATTGTCAGCAGTAAATGCCTTCAGTCAGAGGTGTTATATTTGATCCCAACAGGGAGGGCTTGGCAGGTTTGCGTGATTGTTGCCTGCTCACTGAGGCTCATCCTCTTGAGCGGATTCCTGGGTGACATTATGTGTCTGCCCGCAGAACAAAGATGAGTAAGGAGGAGAAAAGGGGGAGGAGAGGGGACGGCTGGGGCAGTGCTACCCTCTGGCTTGGTACATGGTCGAGTCTGAGCCTGCAGCTCACAGGTGTGATAGGCTTTTGGGCCTCACTAGATTCTCTCTCCATTTCTCTCCTTTTTTTTCCCCCCCTACTTCCTCGTTATTCGCTCTCCTTTCTTCATTTTTTATCCCCCACCCCCCACGCTTCGTGCACACACACAATCATTCTTTCTCACTGTAATTCATGCTGCTCATCTGCAGTGTTTCCAGGAGAGACAAATTAAAAGGGGATTCTCATATCGCTCTGTCACACTTGAGCTGCAGGCCTCATGAATCACAATAAATTCTATTAAGCAGCTCTCCCTCTGTTACGCTCCCTCCCCAGCTACCACCCAGGGGGGCTGCCCCTGTCACTGCTAAACATCTGTGTTTATTTACACAATCACACACCTAACTAACTGATTCCTAAATATCCTGCCCCTCCTGGAAAAAAAAAATGTTAATGCTCATTTGCAAAATGTCAGAGCAGTGTCATGATTTTCAATGAAAAGACAGAAACAATGTTGAGGCAAATTGCATGTTGCAGTTTCTAGGGATTTTCTAAGACTGGCTGCTAATGCACAGGATGCCTCTGATTAAGTCATGTATATTATCCGGGGTGGAAGGGGGGGCAATTTTATCCACCCATTAAGTCTTGCATGCTCTTATGCAATGTTTGTACCGTAATCAGTAATATTACAGTGAAGACTTTGATTTCAGGTCAAAGGTCAAACTCTGTTAGGCTGTTGGTTTCCCAGGGGCAGTCTTAGGTCTGAGTCAGCTTGAAACCTTCATCTATTTGTTGTTTACACATCCAGGACCAAAGCACCTGCCTCAGTACGGATGAAAGTAAATGATGTAACACTGCCGTTGTGCATTTCAGTGTCTTTCTGTAGCATCAGGCAGAGCAGGCAGCCACTTTCCCATGTGCCATACCTCATCTGGCTTCCCTCCAATGAACCAAGTCACGTGGCTGGTTTCCTGGCTAACTATGGATGTGGCACTAGCTGATGGCAGGCAGTTGTTTTGTCCCCCTCCCCGTAAGAAGCTCACCTCTGCCCGTATGCATGCACACCAGTATATAAATTGCTGAATCAGTGTCAGTGATAGAGTAATGGCACGGGAGGCATCGTAAATTACAGCAAGCGATCCCGGGGTGCAGACACTGGCTGTCGTGTCTGAGTGAGCGCTGCGCTCCTGAGCTAATGAATACCTTCATCTGGCCCCGGCAGTCAGCAGATTGCCCCGCGTTGATGGATACTGTCAGCCCTCCGCCACACCACATTTCATTGCACAATAAACATGGTTGTCAAAACCAAACAAAGTGAAATCAATTCATCCTGTACAGTGAGTGCATGCTAAATGAAATTAACGTACTGTGGGGTTCGGTGGCAGCAAAGGTAGTGTATTATTTCTGAATTCATGATGGCTTTAGGGCCTATAACATTCTAGGAGGCAAAGGCAAACAGACAGAATATGACATGTCACCCACGTAGTTTGAGAAAGTGTTTACAAAAGTGAACCAACACCTTTTAAATATTCTAATTTCCTATTTTTGTGCATTTGTCTAAGTTATTATATTTATATGCACGTATCAGTTCCAGGCCATTCCATGTGTAATTCAATTGAGAGACTAAGAAAAAGCAAAGGTTTCGAATATTAGGCTTGCTCTATCAACACCTTGATGAAGAAAAAAAATTAGAAAAAATTCTCAAGTCAAAATATTTCATTCACTATTTGTTGAAAAAAATTACACTTAAAAAACACAAAAAAAAATAATTGTCAGAATATATATTGATTTTAACTTCTATTTTAAGAGAAGGTTTTCTTTTTGCCCCCAAAATGTTCTTACACATGTTTTTTTTCCCTCTTTTTTCTTAACCTGCTTCGCTTAAGACAGAAATGATTTTGAGCTGACACTTATGTGGGCAGCAGCTAGTGCAGTGTCACAATGTGAAAAAACATTTTTCACAAGACTCCCAGATGAACGCGAGCCTCTGTGTATCACAAATGTAGCTGTTTGACTGTTAAACATGAGCTGGTGGAAATTGATTTGGGGAGTCTTTGTACTGGGAGAAACAGGTTTCCTAGTGGGCAACTGGACTTCAAACACACTCTGTGCGCATAATCCAACTTCCACCACGCCCCCCTCAATTATAGGTGGTGGTTCTGTGATTACATATATTGCTTTTCCAGCACTTGTCTCCTATAATAGTTCTGAAAAGAAGACATGCTTTTCCGAAGTGAAGACACTTTTCAGCATCTTCAGTGATTAGAGCAGAGCGAGGTTTCTGTGGATTTGGAATTAATGCCTCTGCACAGCCCTCCATTACTCATTAAGAGTTTGATTTTGTTTATCAGCTGAAATAATAATAGAAATCAAACCCCAGGTAACATGTGCCAAGGCTGCTAGTGGAATGGTCTAATGAGAAGGCTTCACATGTGGATGATGAAATATGCATGAGTCATCCCAAGCTTTCTTTTCCAGATTTGAGATCATTAAAGATGTATCGTAGCATATGGAAGGCTTTTTTTGTCTTATTTTTCAAGCCTTGTTTATCAACATGTTTTTGTTTGTTTAAATATTCATACTGCTTTTATTTAATTCTTTCACATCTTACATATAAAAGGAAGCAAATGCGCATGCAAACAGAAATCATTATCAGTCTGATGTACAGTTTAATACTGAGAGAAACTCCCTTATGCTGATTGTGAATGCCCTGATTGAGAAACAGCACTTTGCAGAAACGGCACTCTCTCTCATCGCAAATGTGAGCCTGGTTTGTTTGTTTTGTGTGTGTGTGTGTGTGTGTGTGTGTGTGTGTGTGTGTGTGTGTGTGTGTGTGTGTGTGTGTGTCTGTGTGTGTGTATAAGGAGTGAGAAGGAAAGAAGAAAGAGCGTGTCTGAATTTATTTGTGCATATATGTTTTAAAATGTACTTTGGAAGAATGCTTTATCAAGATTTTCCAGCTTCCCTCTGTGATTCTTTTTAAAGACTGCCTCAAGTCCTGTGTTTGTGTCTTATGTTGGCACCCTTGCACTATGGACACTATCAATGTCAAGTTGAAATGTACGTAGTAGAGAAGAGAAGTGTGAATACTTGCAGACAAAATATTTAACTGCCATTGAAGTCCAAGGTCTTCCTCTTTTGATTTTGGATAGACCCTCTTAAGCTGACATTGTATTCACTTTTATTGCACATAAAATGAAAACCTGTCAAGTCAGGTTTTCCACTCAATAAAAAGTCTAAGCCCTCTAGGAGGGTCTGTAGTCCTGCACTCATCTGAAACAATGTTCATGATGATGATAGCAGCGACAAAAGAAGATTAAGGAGAGTTTGAAAATGGCTCGTCATTTAATCAATGTCTTGCCTCGCTCTCTCTTCTTGTTCCTGCTCTGGCTATTCCAGGGTCCAAGGAAGTCAATGGCTCTGCAGATAAACCCCAACCCTATTATTGTTGGCCAACAGGAGGCGCTGGATCTACTGAGGCCCGAGTCTTCAGGGAATCTCGAGGAAGGAACAACAACGAACCCCACATTAAAAGGCCGATGAATGCATTCATGGTGTGGGCCAAGGATGAGCGGCGCAAGATCCTCCAGGCCTTTCCCGACATGCACAACTCCAACATAAGCAAGATTTTGGGTAAGACCTTCTAAATCAAGTCCAGTAAATATTTATAGGCTGATAAAAGTGATAAATATGCAGTGTTTACAGCTTATTTCATGACGAACTGTAGAGGTGGAGAACTACTTTTATGTGTAAGACAGCAGATATTTTATGAGATTTCCTTAATCAGTCTGAATTTTGGTAATACCTTACAGACTTAGCAAGCATTTTGTACATTCAGATGTGGGTTTATTCTGCACTGATAGGTAAAGTTGATCTGACAAAGCAGCCAGTATCTAAAGGAGGGAAGGTGTGTTATCTCATAGGCCACTGTGAATCAGTTCACCTCAGCATACAGATGGATTTATAGTCCATCGCTACCATAAGTGTTTGTCATGAAAAATGACAGAGGCTAAATGGGTCTTGTCCCCTCAGCATTGGAGTCAATACATCAGAGCTGTTAAAAGTGCTGTCATCCAGTACCTGGTAGCACACTTCACAGAGCTGTATTTACTACACATGCCTGTTGTTTCTTACCATCTGATATCAAAGTATGTCTCTTGTCTCAGATAATGTGCACAGACAGGGCTATCAAGAGGTTCATGTGGAATGGACAATAAATCTTGGCACATGACTTTGCTAGAAAACTTCTGCCCTTATTAAGGACAATTCAGATTTACATTAAGCTCTGAGCCAATGTGGTAAAATGTGATTGTGAATTTAAAATATTATTGGTTCTTTTGACTCTCCATTTTTATTATCATGATAAATAGCTATTACTACAATTGTTTTTTCCTCGTGTTCAAATTCCAAAATCTCAATCTACTTTGTTGTGTAGGTTCTCGGTGGAAGGCCATGTCTAACCAGGACAAGCAGCCATACTATGAGGAGCAGGCCCGTCTGAGTAAGCTCCACCTAGAGAAGTACCCAAACTACAAGTACAAGCCGCGGCCTAAGAGGACCTGCATTATTGACGGAAAAAAACTCCGCATTGGAGAGTACAAGCAGATGATGCGCTCACGGCGACAAGAGATGAGGCAGTTCTTCACTGTGGGGTAGGCACGCAGACACAAATCCCACCATCTAACCACACTAACACACAAACAATCTTAAAGCATACCAACTACACTGTAGCCTTTTGCCTCCCTAGAGCCTGTTCTCATACAATATAAACACCATTTCTTAAAGTCAGTGCTCAGTTAACCTCTACTGTATTGGTTTTAAGACAAGAGCCTGACATGCCCATTAAAATAGTGTTTTTCAATAGCTGTGATTTCATCATTTTAGACAATAGCAGTCTGCAAATGGAGCATAAAGTGCACACATTATTGCAGGATATAAGCTCTAAGTATAGACTTACAGAAGCCTGGAGGGCAGCAGTTTCAACTTAACACTTTAATTTACTGTGTGTGGTTAGCAGGAGAGCCCTTCTCCAGGTGTTCCCATGTCAGTCATAAGCTTCAGTGGCTGGAGTATCAATCATCCAGCACAACAGCAGACAAGAGCAGCACTAACCACGTATTGGTTTTATGTCACCAATAAACTGGGTCGTGTTTCTGAACAGCTCAAAACGGGAGCTGTCAGGAGGACCTCTCTTTTCCCAAATCATTTTCACAGAGCTGCTGGCTTCAAGCAGACTGCTGCGGGAAACCCCTAATCCCGCAATCTAAGTTTAAGTGCTGCAACCAGAAAAAAAAAAAAACATATAGTTTTTTCTATACTTTTTCCTCTTTCAGCAACACTTTCAGCATTCTTTCCATCTGTTCTTTTATTGTTTTTGAAGGTCAAATTTCTATCGCAAGTAAGTCATGAAGGTATAATTAATGTTAATTTTATCTTTTTTTTCTCCTACATCCAGACAGCCACCACAGATTCCCATCACTACCAGCGCCAGTATGGTCTATCCCGGGGCCATCACCATGGCGACCACCACACCCTCACCTCAGATGACATCAGAGTGCTCGAGTGCCTCAGCAAGTCCTGAGCCATCCATTCCTGTCATTCAGAGCACCTACAACATGAAGCTAGAGCCCAATACAATGGCAAACAACAGCGAGCCGGTCAATGGTGAGGATGAGATGGACATGTACGAGGATTTTGAGGACGAGCCCAAATCAGACTATAGCAGTGAAAATGACACACAAGAGCCAGTCAGCGCCAACTGAGACCTCTTTAATCGAAGAGGCCAATGCAGACACAACACTCATACAGGACGACGCCCAGAGGGTTGGCCTGATCTGAGGGAAAGAGCAAAAGAAAACAAAAACTACACCACAAAGGTTTAAAAATGTTGTTTTTTAAAAAAAGATAATGATGTATCGTTTAGGAGCCAGCATGCAGATGTGGCTTCATCAGAATCAAAAGCTATTTGGTCTTAAGTGTTTCTTCAAGTGTGTGAAGCAGTTTGGTTGTGGTAATTTAGATTTTTTTTTCTCATTGTTTATTTTTTTCATTGTGATCATGGACATTTACACAATTAGTTTATTGCCTAGAACAAAAGACGGAACTTGAAATTGAACATTTGATATTTGATATGTGTATATCAAATATCAATATTTGATATAAGATTTGAATTCTTACAATAATTTACCTTGTTTTCCTCTTTAATTAGATCCTTTTGATATATTACATAACTGTTCAAGATGGGAATAATATACTCACTCAGGTATAGTGTGCCAGCCAACAGCTTGTGAATGTTTAAAATCAAGAGTAAAATATTACCAGTACAAAATATCTCAAAATTCATATGGAGTGATTCCAACTTAATACAGAGGGACATTACACATTATTATTATTATTATTATTATTAATCATGTTTTTGTTGTTGATTATTATTATAGAAAATTTAGTGCAGAAGTGCCAAACATTTCAAGTTGTTTCTAAAATCTGTAAAGTCTTTTGGGAGAGGCTTCGTGAGTCTTAGACAATCTCTTGATCTCTTAATGCAGCTTCATTATCCAGTCTTTCTTTAATTTACCCTAAGAGAATAAACAAATGAAACTCAGGAACTTGGAGGCAGCAGGCTCTGCAGGAGGTTACAGTATATGACATCTTTGGTTGGTAGCCTGTGATGCTAGCTGTTCTCCAGGGAGCCCAATGCAGTGATCATCAATGAAACCGGCCAGCCCTTTCATTTCCTCATCCCAGTCCACACAGAGCACTGTGGCATCTTTCACTCATTTCCAGCTCTGCAACCCAGTCTGACTCACCAAGTTCTTAATCAGAGTGATTGTAATCAGGCCAGAATGCTAAAAGGCCAAAGGCCTCCAATCTGTGGGATTGGAACAGCAGTGAAAGGCAGCTTTGGGGGCATTACAATCTCAAATTGATGTTGTACAATGTGTAGCTACAGTATGTTCTGTTAAACACTTTAGCCCCATTTGGACGGCAAGTTTAAAGTCTTAGGTCTTAGAACTTCTTTTTTTTTTTTTTCAATCTTAATTCTTTTTAGACATTGTAAATCTTAAACTGACACTAAGAAGTCTTAAAGCAGAGCACAGTCATCGGGTTGATGCAATGAGTTGATTACTGAAGCAGTCTTAAAAGAATTGAAAGTTTATGAGGATATTTCTAAACAGAGAGAAAAGGCTAATATCAAATGTTTCTTAAATTACCTTGTCATATACATACATATGACAAGGGTTACTTAAAAAGACATATGTTTGCATGAGTGCACTTACATAAATTCTCTTTCTGCCACCTTGAGCCTTATTTTGTAATTTCTAGTAATCTTATCAGCTTTTGGAATGCACTTATCTTTTGCATTTAAAGAAGACAACATGCAATGACTCAGAAACAACAAGGACACAGTCTCTATCCTAAAAAGGCTGACAAGCAGTGACCTTCTGCAGACTGCAGCTAGATAAAGCTCCTCTAGCGGTCAAGGCCTTGATGTTGCCACTCAGATCCTCTTTACAGGGCAGAAGGTCTAAGTGGCTCCCCTCCCTGCCATGCCCTGCTCTGACCCCTGCCTGTGGCAACCTCAGCACCCAGGGGGCGCCATCTGGCTCAGAGAAGGAGAAAACACCAGGGAGGGGTGGGAAACAATAAAAATGGGGTGTGTGTCCCTCATTGTGCTCTCCATCAAAGTGCTGGAAGTAAGGCCTCAACAGGGCTCCCACCCTGGCCCAATCACCAGGCACTGGCGAGCAGATGGAACAAGTACATCAAGCTGTGGGGGATTATTAAAATGACTGACGACTGGGTATCATCTGAAATACAGCATTATTAATGCATGAGTCCAGCTATTCCCCTCCCTTGCCCTTGAACCTGTCCATTTCAGAATGAGAGCAGAGCTTTTTGAAGGATCTGAATGGCTGGTCACTGTATTTAACTGTTAAGATCCCCAATGCTGGTCACTGCATTTTTCTCCCAGCTCTAATTGGTACAGATGGCTCTTTATATCTCTTTAGCACTGTTATCTTCTGTACTCGCATTGTCAATACCCATTCAGTGCTGACTTGCATTGTTTCTACTTCTTGGAAGCATTTATATTAAGTCTTGTAGGTTTTTTTAACCACCACTCATTAATAATTCCTATTTTTTTCCCATCACATCTTTTCTACATTGTTCTCATTTTGAGGTACAAAACATTTTAAGGATGCTCTCCTACAAACAAGCCCAAGTGGATTTCCCTCCAAGTCAACCTGTTTGGTATTTTTAAGCTGTTTGCTCCTGTTTGCTGGTGGTTAGATTGATTTGTATGTGACTGTAAATATTTTCATGACCATGCCACATTGCTTTAGGTGGCTGGTAGTTAAAAAGGACTCTTCACGGAACTGAAACTTGACTGTGCTTATATAGCAAAAGAAAAAAAAAAAAAAAAAAAAAAAAAAAAAAAAAAAAAAAAAAGACAAAAAAAAAGGAAAGAAAGAAAAAAAAATGACAACAAGAACTCATGAGGAGACGATGTTTCATAAGTGTTATAAGCACTGGATATAAATTGTATTTTTATCAATTCTGATTAATGTGAAGCTGTTTGAGGAAAAACACCATGAATGAACAAAATTACCCAGTTGGACTCAAGTGGGTTTGCTCTCGCAGTTGCCAGATTTGAGTCTTTTTTTTTTTTTTTTTTTTGTCTACTTATTTTGTTTATTTATGCAAAGACACATGATGATGAATGAATACTTTCTTTAAGCTTCAGGGCTGCCTAGGGGAGACACTCAGCACAAGAAAGTGAGCAGAAAATTCAACAGCAGGCTCGGTTAGACGTGAAACACCAGACTTCAGACTTCAGTGCATTGTATATTGTATTTGAAACTGTAGAGTATCAACATATTGTATTTATTATTAGCCACTGCTGGCTCTAAAATTGTCAGTAAAAACAACAACAACATGGACAATCAAAGAAGAAAAAAACACGTTTGATGAATTGGAGCTAAATATGGTTTTCAGTGAATTCACCATCTCATTTAGATTTTATTGTAAATATAACATAGGAAATATATTTTTGTTCATTAGTAAAGTATAAGTTATGTATTTGGCTGTTCTATTTTATTTTCATTTTTATGTTTTATTTTTGTACATGGTTTCATGTTTTTAAAACCTGACAAGTCACTGTACCTCATGTAGATGCTGATTTTTTTCTCTTTATTGGAAGAGAGCAGTATTGGACCTGAGACAGAGAGAAGCACCTCACTTGCTTATGTTTTGATAATCTTCCCTGGACTATTCAAATAACCAATCAAAATAAAAACTCATTAGACTTGTGAACATAGGAGTCATTGCAAGTAAGGTACTCATTTAAACAAAAAGCACTTGATGTATAAGAATTATTCAATTATTGTTTTCCCAATCATGATACAATCTAAGTGTTATGCTGTATATCCTCACTTGTGTTTTGTGTTTATTACAAAACTCATTATGTGGCAAATTTCTTATGGGGAGCTGATATAAACTGAAAAAATTTGCATGCATTTGGCTTGCATTTACATTATCATGATAAACAAAGGTGTTTTTGTGAATGACTGTTTCAAACACAAGTGATGTTTTTAGATTTTTTTTTTTTTCCAAAAGGTGGGAGTGTGCAAATATTTATTTGTTTTAATGTGGCAAAATGCACAGACAGTGCAGCCTTCCTAGTTAATTCTCTCCTTGCCATGTTTTTGTATGTTGCTGATTCTTGATGAACATGTTCATGACTATCCAGCCATCTGCAAAGGTAGCCCTCACAATTGTTTTCTCTTAATCCACTTGTTAGACATGCAAATGGTTTGAATGAACAACTGAAGACAAAAGCTTGTATGCTGTTTCAACATTACTTACTGTAATTTGATTTTTTTTTTTTTTCTGTCTGAACTTTGTGATGTATATGGTGGGAATGTTCTCTGTGTTAATTTAATCAGCACAATTCACTGACATGCTGGACTGACATGCTAGCTGCTGTTCAGAAGTGTAAAATTTGTTGTTCAGGGCAACATTTATAGTTGTCTTTGGTACTTTGCTTTTTAGAGTTGTCTCTCAAGCAACACTGTGTGTGGCTCTTCTATCACTGGAGCCATTGTTTTGAAATTGCTGGCAGCCTGATACAATTTTCTGCGTAGAAATCTTTTTTTTTGTTTTGTTTGTTTGTTTGTTTGTTTTTTTCCTGGCAGGTACCTAGGCCCATGGCAAGTATTGTTTGGGTGTTATTATAGAAAATGAAATACATAGTGTCTGTTGCTGCTTTAAAAAAAAAAAGTTTATGTCTGAATATGTAAATAGTTTATCATAATATCTTGTACAGTCCAATGTAAAGTTTTTAATTCAACTTAAAAAAAATGTTGCCATCACATTTGTGTTCACATTCTTCTTTATACAGTACAAAAGATCAATTATTTGCTAGGGGTATTATTGCTAAAACTAAAAAAAAAAAAAAAATGAAAATGTTACTAAATTTTTTTAATGTTTGTTTTGTTTTGCTTGGCTTCAAAGTGTACACCAGCAAGTCTTTAGTTTCCATGTGCAGTATTGACGTGAGGTAAACTTAAGGTGAATAATTTTACAGTGGTGTGTGTGGAGAGCAATCTCCTCAGCTTTGGTAGTATTAATACACTATATCAAGTAAAAACAAACCAATGAGTGACACATTTGGGTGCATCTAGGCACCACAGAAATGTGGATACTGTATATGATTAAATTATCCCCACAGGATCAATTCAGGCATATTATAATGTAACACCATTTTCTGTGTGTCTCAGTCCATTGTAACAATGCAACAGTGGGCTGAATAACTGCCTGTTTAAGCTCATTTACCTCAAGAATTTCCTCCTTTTCTGTAAAAGAGACAGAAATTGTGTTACAGAAAGCTTCTCACATCACTCCATCTTTTGTACTGCTGTTGACACTTAAAAATTAAAGAGACATTTTGTTTTAAGATTTGAGTAATTATTTTTATTGTGGAGGCATTCATCATATCATTTCTACCCATCCAGGTGTTTATATGTAATGTAAATAAATGTGAATGACTTCAATGAAAACAGAGGGGTTGGAACATACGTGTTACTGCACAATGAATACAAAACTCTCATGAGAATATTATACGCCTTTCTTATACCTTCCTTCTCTTTTAGATTTCTCCTAAAGAAAAAATTACCCCGATTTTATAAATGAAATTTTACCAGCTGATCATTTACTGTTGTTGATGCTCATTATTCCTACATATTTAAGCTGACCTCGCATCAAGGTCATAGAAAATAAAACTCATGAACACAACATATGAACAGCTTCATTGTGTTTATACTAATTGCTTATTTATTTAGTTGTAAAGAAACTTCACAGAAACTTAAAATAGCACCTAAAAGCTTATTGCTTAATATTGTTCATCTTTACTGTTTTCCTTAATCTGTCATTGTAGTATAAATAAATTATTACTAACAGTGGGTAATAGTACTATTAGTACAATAACATTATGATTAAAAACTTGTGATTAATAAAATCTTTTTTATTATTATGCTACAACAGGTTATTGATATATTTATACGTCAATAATGCTTTTAATTATCTGCAGTTATACATGAGTAAATAAATAAATATTCAATGATTTATTGTAGGTAAGTGTTAATGTGAAAAAGGATTTATAAACTTGATTGTAATGAATATACCTATTGTGCATGAAGATCAATGACAAATATTTTTAGGGTTTTGCATTTTCTGTATTGTACCCTAATATCCAAATACCACTGTGCAAATTTTGCTGGAGGGCTGTACACACCGAATCTAAACTGATGATGTCATCGCAGAAAATGGACATCACCTAGATGAGACATTTTGTGCCACGTTCCCTCGGGCTGATGTTCTACACTTTCCAGCACTGATGCACAATGAATATTTTACTTTAACATTTGTGAAACAAAACTTAACATGTCTGATTCATAGGTTCTATTTCTGTACAACATGAATGACTTCAAGGAAATCTTCATGTTTGACTGTCAAGAGTGATAATGGCATCTCATGGTGGTGGGATAATGCAATTTTTTACATCAAGAAAACGCACAGCAGACTACCAGCCTCTGGCCTCACAACAGCCGCAGGTGCAAAGGGGAAAGTAACGGTAATGTTAGCGTTGTTTGCTAGTTAACGAACCTATCCTTGCAAAGCAGCTGGATTTCTCGCAAGTGAGAATCCATCTTGCCAGGCTTCAAGCTATTCACTTGTGATGTTCCAATACCATTTTTTCTTTCCTGATCCATTAGTTTAGGCAGTATCAAAAGCATTTCCAAAAGTTGTATCAGTAATGGAACAGCTCTAGTTTGGACCAACCAGTGCCCTATGAAGGAGGAACTCCTGGCAGCCACACAGGTAAACAGGTAACGCAGAAGGAGTGCCCGTGTGTGTGTGTGTGTGTGTGTGTGTGTGTGTGTATTTATGTGAGTGTTTGTGTGTGTGAGTGTTTGTGTGT